>NW_009648526.1:2165176-2208682 GCF_000708025.1 Charadrius vociferus | reverse complement strand
TGGAACAAGTAATGGGCATAAACTGGCAGTGAATAAATTTGGATTGGAAGCAAAGTTCCTAACTGTCAGAAGAATAAAACTCTTGGACAATGTATCTATAGCAGAAGCAAAAGGGGAAGAAAGTCTCTTGGTTGAAGAAATGATTATCTGAAGTAGGCATGATAGCAAGTTGTTGGAGTTGGTATCGGAAGAACCTTAGTCCTGTGCACTTCATTTGCAAACTATTCAGGGTCATTTTTGTGAGCTCAAACTGGATAAATGTAGTACTAGAGAGAGAAGGAAGCAACAAGTAACCATGAAACAACAATTTGTACTGTTAGTGTAATGATTTTTCTTTGTGATATAGTGAATATAGAAAAAATCCAGGGAGAATAATTAAACACCATCTTAAAGATGAACTTCAAAATTAGAATGTCATTAAAAAAATATAGACACACTTCCAATTTTCTGTTCTGAGTTTGTGATGCTTTGTGAGGCTGCATGAAGGTCAGTTATTCAAAGAATCTGAATTATCTGTTGATTGTGCAGAATGTATTGGAAAATAGAGGTGATCTGGCAGAACAGCTGAGCGATAACATAACACAGACAGCTGAGAAAAAGTTGATCTTTGGTGTTTGATTAGGCTGCAAATCACGACCAGCTAAAGCCTTTTCCAGCCAAGGGACACCTGTACTTCTATGATCCCTGGGGATGTGTCACTGTTATGACCATTCTTAACAGAGAGGCAACATTAAGATGCAGTTGCCAAAGCAGCTAAAATTGCTCAGGGAAGGAGAGAAGATATTTTGTTGTGATTGCTATAAAGCAGCCTGCTAGTGACATTCTTGGCATTAGTGGTAGAAAAATAGATACTCTGTAAGTTGTCTATGGGAAAGTCTTTTGTTTTCTCATGACCAAATAATAGAATCAAGCATGTGAAGCTATTGCAGACCATCGCCATGGTACCAATACCTAACTGTTCTCACTTGTGTCACTCCTGGTTTTGTCATTCAATGAAGTCTCTTTCTAGCAATTTTTAATTTTCTCACTGTTTCCTTGTCAAATCAAGAGATTTTTTTCCTCCCACAAATTTATTGCTGACGTTTATTAAATGCTTAGTGGATAGCAGAAATCAAGCTACCTGCCTTTAACCTGGTATTCAAAAATTCGAGCTTCCTTTAATTTCTGGTAACTTTTAATATCTTAGGAACATGACTACATATGGAAGTGCTGAAGTGACAGGCATAACACAGGAACTAAAGCCATTTTCTGCTGGAAGCTGAAAGAGTCCCATCAGATCCTGACTGTTGTCACCACAAGAGACAACATTATGATGTAAGACTTAGGCTCTTCAAGATTTAAGCTCTCCTATTTTGTGAAATGTAAATGTTGAAGTTGTTACTGTTGTACAAAGTCATTAGCAATTAATATATGTCTATCCCTTCATGCTAGTTAGCACACCAGAAATCTGCAGAGGGAATTATTTGCCTGATTCAAATATTTTTTTTATTATTATTTTGGGAGACGAATGTGCAATTTTCATTAGCCCTTTTTTCACTGATTGGTGAGATACCTACCTACTTTTTAATCTGTTGAAAAACCTTAAAGATTAGCTGTGGCATTTAAAATTAAATTAAAAAAAATGTTTTTAGTTAGATGTAAAGTCTTGATGTAGACCTAGGTATTTTCATCTGAGAAGCGTTCAAATCTGGATTTTGTGGCTGTCTTCTCATTCAGAGAGCTAGAAGCCTGCATACTGGCTGAGCTGTCTTTATTGTTTTTTTCTCTTTGGTGTTGCAGCAGAGTTTTGCCTGTGATAACACCCTAAAGAGTGATTTGTTTAAATTCTAAATGCTGTTCTCATTAAGTCAGGAGACTATGTTAATTGGTCCACATTACACTGAAAATTGAGGGTTTATGAAACAACTTTTCACAAACAGAGTATAAATTGTGTTCGGCTGTCTGGGGGAGACAGGCTAGTGGCTCTTCTGTGTGCTAGTGATCTTAGCCTTAAAAATAGATTTGCCTTTGCTTACAACTTGGGTTTAACTTATAATTAAAGCTGCAGAAGGAAATACGATTTTTTAGATTAAACGAAGTTTTGTATGTGTGAAAATATTGTGAGTTTCTGAAAAAAGATACTCAAATAAACTTCTCATGAGTCACTCTACTGACCTTCAGGCCTCAGGTAGGATAAATAACACTTGAATATAAACTGTTTGTGATCGTCTAAAGCATCTCTAAAACTACAGGTAGTGTGACATTGCTACAGTTGCTAAAATAATTTGGAGTAAATTATTACTCTAAGTATGGACTTTCTAGGCCTACCTATATATAAACTTGCTTTGATTTATTTCATTTGGTTGACATGCCTTTGTTCAATATTCTTGTTTTCAGTTTAGTATCATCATATTCCTAACTGACTTCTAAAACTAAATTGCATCTGAATTAAACTCAACTCTGTTTAACCTTCTGTACTGAAATAATTAACTTTGTTGAAAAATAATTACACTTACTTTAGAATAGTGTGACTCATTTTGTGGACAAGCCATTCACCTGAATAATCAGTCATATTTAGGCTCAGAGATGGTTACTGGTAAACAGTACATGCAAAACATTACTTTGTGCCAAGGCAAAACAGATTTTCATCAACAACTACAAAAATGGTGCTTCTCAAGAGGGCATTTGGATTTGCTTTCCTGTCAGTGGATGCTGTCAGCATCCAACTGCAAAGTCAGGCTTCGAAATCTGGTGTTGAGTGTACCCAAAGGAAAGCGTAAACATTGACTCTGAAGAAGAATCCACTGGTTTTGGTTGGAAACTGCAGCAGTTGCTTTATGCTGGCATTTGTGGGATTCCTGTTTTCAAGTACTGAGTGCCTGGAGCCATTCAGCTCTTGGCTCCTTGAGGAGCAGAAGTGTTAGGAATAATTGTGGTATACGCGAGCCCAGAATGGCAGGACAGCATTCTGGGAGTGAGTTATCTATGTTCTGCCTCCTTAGAGCTGTAGACAAAAGCAAGGTGTCTTTTATTTCATCTCACTTTTCGGAGTTGCTGTGATTTGCTTTTTGTATTTGCATGTCAGCTGCTGTCTGACTGCCTGTTGCATTCTGACATGGAGAAGAAACTGTGATTCAGCTTACCAAAAGTATAATTTCAGAGATCAGGTTTTTATGGTTGTCCCTATCCACATTCAGATTCAGCAGGCACGTGTGAGGCAGCAAATCTCCATATACACACAAAAAAATTGAAAAGTTCCAGACTTCAGCCTGGATTTTCCTTTGCTTGGGAGATTGTAGAAGTGAGATCCAACTCTGCCTTACAGTAGTGTAGATTTTAGGATCATTATTCCTGTAAATATTGAGCTTAACTAATATTCCATAACATCCATATTCACTAGTGAATAAGATGCAACAGACATCTCTTGCTGCTGTATTGCTTTGTGGTCATCAATTTGCTGGATTTTAATAACCGTGGTGTAGTTTGTGCATCCCTACTGCACTCCTTGGAGAGGCTGCTCACCAAAGCTCACTGTGCTCAAGCAAATTGCAAGAAGCTTCACCCTTTTTTTTTTTTACCCACATTTCTACAATCTCTAGATCAAAGTCTCCATACCCCCCTTTCCTCTGATACCATCATTTACTTTGCTCTTCTTGATTTCATCTCCTTGTAATAGCTACCTCTGCCCTTCCCATTCAAGGCATCCCCCTCACTCTATTCAGTCAGCCTTGCCATATTTTCTCCCTTCCAGCATGATGCCAATTTCACTTATTAGCTGGCTTACTACAAGAATCCGCTTCTCTCCTCTCTTTTTACTGTAAACTATGCTGGCGTATTTAGTTGGATAATTTTAAGAGAGCTACGGATGACAGAGGAAAGTTGAGGGCATTTAAGTAGGTGGGATCATCTCTTAGATAACTCTGATTTGTAATTATGTCAGTTGCATTTTCTGTATCTCTTTACCATGTGTATATATAAAAAAATATTTGAAATTAGCTTTTTGCCCAAGTGAAAATATGCTCGTAGCTGTGAAGGCTGTGGACTATCCATTGAAGTAGCCTTGCTGTTATGATTAGGTGAGGATTAAAACCTGGTGGCTTCATTCTGCGGGGACGTTTGGGCAAACATCTGAGCTCTAGTGGAGTCCTGATGACTTCACTGAGACCTTGTGTATTCAGAGGACAGCTAATGGACAGGGCAATAGATAGTTTAAAATCAGTTACGAAATTCCATGTAATACTGCCTTTTATTTTCAGATACTTTGCATATTTTCTGGTTTTGTGACTGTTTCATAATCACAATATTCTTTTTTTTAATTAAAAATTTGATTTATGTGATGGGGGAAAGGATCTCTGAAAATAACTAAGTATGTCATGTAAAAGATAAAACAGGCTTTACAGAAAATACTTGTGATTCACCTTGAAGTTTTGTGCAAAACTAGGAGAAATATTTTTTCCTTTCAATCTTTCAGATGCTTCTTGAGTCACAGTAAAAAACCCCTTGGATATGTAAATTAGATATGTGGGTCCCATTAGCACCAACACTAACCGGTTGGCTTCTCAAGTCCTATAGCATGTTAATTGAACTCTTTATCTATTACATGGTAACAACAAGTTTTGCATGTTGCACAGCTGTATTCTGCCTGTGTCCCTGTAAAGTCAAAGAACGGTGCCCTAAAAGAAACACTTCCAGCAACTGCCTGCTGTGTAATTGGGTTAAGTTATGAAGCCAGTAAGAATACAGGCAGCTGTAATGGAAGCCTTTTTTGATCTGTCTCCTTTATTTTTGATTTTTTAAAAATTATTTTTAATGAGGTGTGTCTACACACAACAGTGGATCAGCTCATTATATTCTCTTCAAAAGCTGGTCTTAAATTTATGATCACGTTCTCAGCATGACTTATACTGAGTGCTGGTGGGCACTGCAGAAGTCATGTCAACAGGTCATATGGCTTTTCTAATGAGCACTTTTTTCATCTGAAATTTTGGAGGAAATCCATGTAATCTGTGTGCTTAAAGTTGGTGTGAATTTGACTGAGAGTCATTGGGGGGCGGAGGGGCGGGATAAGACAAGTAGAATGGAGAAAACTTAAAACTAAAACAAACAAAAGAAATAGACAGAGCTCTAGGGAGGCTTTGAACGGACTTGTGGTGCCACGTGTGTGATGCCCAAACTGAACTATTGACAGGACCATTTAGTCACCATGCCCAGGAGGTTTTCAACAACTGTAGAGCAGCCTTGGGATCTCTTCCTGGCATGCTGCCCTGCTCTGGGTGCTCTGTGCTGGTGGAAAATCCTCTTCCCCTGTTGGTAAAATGGGAATGGTAATACTCATCTTGCTCTTAAGGAGACAAAAATGGGGTTTTTTTGTGTACGTCAGGGTGCCTCAGTGAAAACCGGCCTTACTGTGATAAAAGAGTTTCTGTTCAATGGGTGACATAGGTGTGTGAGTGCTGGCTGTTGTGTTCCTCTGTCAGGTCCTGCTTGTTTTGAGAAAGTCTTCAGCTCTTGTCTGTTGTGAGGAGGAAAAAGGATGAGAAGAGCAATACTGGGTGAGGCCCTCCAAGTCAGTGACAAATGGCCCGAGGTGCTCTGCAGCTCACCTACCTTCACCCGGGGTCTGGGTGCAGTGTGGGCCACAAGAAACTAACAGCTCTGTCATATCTGTAGCAGCTGCTCTGGGGTTGAGCATCTCTGTGGTTGAGTAACAATGCACAGATCATCAAGTATGTGTATAAAAAAAAATAAAAATCTAAATCTGAATTTCCACTATAATACTGGATATTTCACCTATTATCAGGAACAGAAGTATGCATTTAATTTCCAAATGGATTTGGGTCTGTTTTCTAACACACGGCTAATTCCTGATGAACTTCTCAACTTGGAATCCAACTAATTGTAATTTTTTGGCTGCTGCCCGATCACCCATTTTGGAATTCCTCCTGTGACCAGGGACTTGGCTGGGAATATTAGTCGGCTGCAATGGAGGAATTGACTTTGAGCAGTTCACTTGGTAAATTACAGGCTGTGCTCCTAATTATAGACACACACTTGTGGGAACATAATCATACAGTTCCCTGAGGTATATCTGGATTGCTGTGTCCAGATTTTGAAAGCTAGAGGGTAAGATATTGGGTTTTCTTTAACATTAAATTATGAAGTGAAAGCCAGGGACCTGAGGCCACATGGCTCAATACATGCTGTGCTAACAAAATAATGAAAGCTTGCTTTGAAGTAGAGCCGGAAAATCTGCCTTCCCTATAAACATCAACTTGAGCATCAGAGCAGTTGTTTAATTCTTGAATCTTACTCCTTGTCACAGGGCAAAAGTCCCTGGAGGATATCACCCCTACAGTAAACTGTAATCACAGATGACAGCTACTACCCTGAAATAACCTGGTGAAGGCTCCCATTGCCAGGAAGCAGCAATGGCAACACAGAGGGAAGGCTGAACTGTGTCAGTGTTTCGTTTATGTAATGGATAACCTCCTGCTTAATGAATATCTGAAATCAAAACATGCCATTTTATACTGGTAGGTTTTGGGTGAAATATCACTCACCTTTCTACTGTAATGCAGCGTGTAAGCCTGCTCCTCATCAGCAGCATTGCAGACATGTCATTCTGTGTAACCTGTGTTTATTTTGCTGTTGGAGCTGAATCCTCTTAGAGCTGCAGTCCAGGAGCCAGTCTGTGCTGCAGCCCCCTCTCAAGGGGACACACCACATGACCGGTGAATCCTCTCACATGAGCTAGCGATTTGCTTCTCATTCCTGATGTAATTTTATCCAGTGAGGCAAGGAGTCTGAGTCCGCTTTTTCTCAATAAATCTTTTTTTTTTTTTCTTTTTCTTTTTTTTCTGGCTTTGTGTAGCAGAGTGCTATTGCCCCTCTGCTCTAGTCTTAGGGCAGATGGCAGTCATGGACATGACTTACCTTTCTCATGCTGACACTGGCTGTGTGAGGACAGCTGTCAGAAAAGTGTTACAGTTCTCATAACCCACTCTTGCATGGTTGTCTGTCCTCCTAAACGACAATGAATAGTCAGATTGCAGCTTCCAGCTACTAGTGATCAGTGAGAAGCTTCTGGTGTATCCTGGAGCCCTGGGACATTGACATATTTTAGACTTTTATGGTCAGAGCAGTTTGCAGCACCCAGCTGGTGATGAGAGCTGTTGGAATAACAACATGTATCCAGTCTCTTGCCTTTAAGATTTCTTGCTTGTTCTTCCCAAAACGTTAACAGAGGCAAGGGAGAAAAACCATGGATTGCGAGAGACCCAGGACTGCCAGGGGCGTTAAGCATTTTGTGAAAAGGTAGAAAAATCAGAAGTTTTCTCTTTGGAGAAAATGCTACTGTGTATTAGGAAAAACATCTAGAGGGCTAAAATATTAATGGAATGTTGCTCCTATTCATGTTGAAACTGTCGAAAGGCTGCATATTAATAAGGACAGTATTTCCTTTAATCTTGTCTGCAAAGCCAGAGTCTGCTAGTATACTTGGGAGATTATAAACAGATTCAACAGGTTTGCTTTTGGAGCACTGCCACTTGGGTTATTGACTCCATTTCGCTCTGTGGCTTGTCAGGGTGACTTTATTTTGTTTGTGGTTACATCTGATGAGCTAGCAGATGTTTGCTGTGCTCTTCCTGAGTCATGAAATTGTAGTGAAATGGTTTAGGTATATATCTAGAACTTCCCTTTTTGGCAGCTTAAAAAGAATTGCTACCTTAAGCAAACTGGCCATCACACATTTGTTTATTACACATGCATGTGCACATGTGTATAAAACCCATATATCTATTTGCCATGCTTCTGATGCAGGGCATAGCTTTCTCCAAAAAAGTGCTTTTTGCAGCCTTGAAACTAACTTTTATTGCAGTGACATTTCCCCTTGCTCAGCAATATATTTAAACAGGGTTTTCGTGTCACTGAATCGTACTGTATACAAAGGAAGGAGAATGACAACATTATTAATCTTTTTCCTTGCTTCCTCAGATAAAAATCTCTGTTCTTCTGTCTGGGTTTTACACATTCATAAAGAAACTAACTCCTGTCTCTGTCATCAATCTGTTTGCGGGCAAAATTTACTGTGATATGTATTACTGCACCATGGCTCAATTCATTGTAATTACTGAAATTCAGGAAGATTTACCTTTGCACTGAGTAGAATTTGATGTACTTTTGTAAATTCCTTAAAAAGATGCTGAATTAACTTCTAATGAATATTTATTGCAGCTAATGAAAAATAATTCATATCTGTGTCTTCTCTATTATGTGAAAAAGTAAGCCAAGGAACAAGTTTTGTTGTGCTATATCTGAACTGCTTCATGTGTTACCACCTCCGAGTTTATGGCTGTGTGTTTAAGTGTTCTAGCGATTATGGCTTGAAGTGTTTAGCTTGTGTGCGTCCAGGTGCTAGGGAAGGAAAAGCTTTGTACAAATTGGTGTGATGGGATTTAATATCCTTTCTGACTTTCTAAGTGCTATTCAAGTTTGTAATTGTACTCGCTCCTGCTAAAACTAATAACAATTAAACCAAGTGGAATTCCTGTAAAAACTATTAGCAGACTCTTCTCGAGAATACATACTTGGGTAGCAGTTACATATTTTCTATGCTTTCATTCAATTTAGTCACCTAAGTAGCCAATAATTTAAAACTGCGTATTATCTATTATAATTCCCAGTTTTTAAGATAAATTAACAGCATTATAATTACTTTTAAAAGAGACTATTTCTATTTAGTTTATGGCTTCCTTTCAGTTTACAGTACTTACAGTGTTATTTCAAAGGTCAGCAGACAGAATTTTAGGGTAAAAATTCAGTTTATTTTTCTATTGAGAAGATACTCCAAGACATCTACTTCCCGGAGTTGTAATATAAGAAGAAAACCTGCAGAGGGCACTGTATTGTCTTAGATGAATTTGAAAGAACAGACTAAATGAGGATGTAGGGTTTTCTCGGTTTCTGAATTTTGGTAGAATTACAATCAGAAAATATTTTTTTCATATCTCTAGTGATACGTAGAGTTGCAGGTTGGACATAAGGATGACAATCTGTGTTTCTTATATCTTGGAGACAGAAGGATATAAACCAGAAATATTGTGCCGTGTTTTCAGCATAATCCTTGCCCTCACCTTCCCTTCTTCACCCGTGATTGTCTGAACATTTCAGCTGTGCAAGTGCTTTGGAAATTAAGGTTGTAACTTAATAGGGTAAATCCAGAAACTGCTATGTGTCAGAACAGGAGATCTGAAAAACACTAACACAAAGTGTGCAAAATTCACTTCCATCCATCTAAAGTAGGGCTCAGTTTTCAGACTTGAGCTCTCCCTCCCCATCAAGAGGGTAGTACGATACAGCTCTTCTGTAGAAAGTGATTGGAAATGGAAGTTTCTGTTGATTGTGGTCTTCCAGAGGTTAAAAATTGCCCAACTCCGTTTATACAGACAAAGCATTTTTGAGAGTTACAGAAAAGTGATCAAAATGTTGTGTCCCACTGTGTGATTGTGAAGTGGGTTTAAGTTAAATTTTAGTGATTTTAAAATGCAGACCACAAGTTACAGCATATCTTTTCAAGTCATCTTGAAATCTTTGTTTAGATTAAAGGTTTCTCTGTGAGCCAGCCGGTGCCCCAGCATTGCAACAGTCTGCTTTGTTTTTCTTCTGCAGATAATTAGAATTTGCTTTCTAGTTTCATTTTCACTAGTGTTTAGATTTTTGTCTTAAATACAGTCATCTCTTTAGGTATTATTGCATGGTCCAACTGGTTTTAGTCCCTTCATATGCACCATTTACAAAAGGGCTTGTTGCTTTAAAAGTATTTCTTTTTTGTTTTGAGAACCACAAAACAGACCATTGGCCCTCATTACAAAGTGGTGCTTTATAGAGAGCAGTGAACAATGACTAAGACTTCTGCAGCTTGTGAAGTGCTCAGCTAAAAAATTACAGATGTTAACCTGCCTTGATTTTCATCTTGGGTCTTCTAGTTTTTCATATTTTGAACAATCCATCTTCTAGTCCTGTAATTGGGGGATAGGTATTCCAGGGGCTCTATATCTGGCCGCCTAGTATTTCCACTGCAGTTTAGGAGTTTTTGCCGGTTAAATTTGGCAAAGATAGTGACCTACAGGAAAAAAAATGGACTGAGAAGAGCTAAGTAATCTTGATTCAGATCTTGCTTTAGAAGGGGTTACAAATGATCTTTACCTTTCAGGCTTGTGGCCAAACTTTCATCCTTCACTTCTTAGCCCCAATCTGACAACCCCTCCTAGTGCGCAGGAGAAAAGCTGATACTTGCCATGTGATCAGACCTTCCTGCAACTCAGCATTTAAAAAACGCTGCTGTCCTTGTGCATTTCCATCAAGGGGACTCAAGACAGGTGAACAGATTCCTGTTCCTTGATTAAGCAGAATTATTCAGCTGTTAAGGAAATTTATTTGGCAGAGGATAGCTCCTGTTTGAGTCTTCTAAGTTCATTGGGCTGGCACTTATGGTGAAGGGGAGTTTGCTTTTCTGACTGGACCTGCAAGTTGGCCTCTGAAAGTTGTATTAGAAAACATGTTAATCATTGTGTGGCAGAGATATGGGAACCACCCGTATCTGAATTCTTTTACTAAACAACAAGACTTGCTACTAAGTCGGTAGCTTGGTTCTCTGCTTCCATGCCTGCTGGGACCTGTATTGGGACTTTAGTGGTTTCCTTAGTAGTGCATGGCTGGACGTCTCAGAACAGGCAGTAATTGTTACAAAAATCAAATCTGAAAAACTGAAAAATCAATTTTTGCCTGTGATGCAAAATGATGTTATCTATATGTTCGTCTTGATCTCTAAAATTAAGTTGGAGCAGGTGAGCTGTAAAGTCATGGAAAAGGCCAAAGGTCCTGGCAGTACCCAAATGTCCTTTTGACACCATAGAAGTAGCAGGTATGACAGCAAAGAAAATGCAAAAAATCCTGTATTTGTTTGTTCCTGCCCGTGGACCCTGTCTCCTTGATGCCTGCCTTACATTTCCAAGTTCCTGCTAGGTATTGTGAGAGGGAAAGGTATTAGCAGCTCTGCAGAATGGTGACTAAGACCTCCGCACAGCTTTCTATTTCTCCTGCAAAAGAGCACATTTAATTCACATCCTGTAGCAGGCAAGGCAATATTAAAGCACTTGGAGGAGATAGATTTGTTCAGATCACTCGGAAGATGACCCAGAGCTTTCAATAACCCTTTCTTGAAAGCCCCTACTGACTGTTGCCTGAAAGTTATTATTCTCTGAGAGCTGAATGGCAATAATGTGTGTTTGGTTTTGCCTTGTGCAAAGTCTGGAGAGCATGTCACTCTGATAGCAGGGTGAGTGTGGAGTTGAAAAAAAAAATCTGTCCTATAGTTGCTGTAGTTTGCTATCAAAGACGGTACAGGTATTAAAGATTAAATTAACTGGACGCTCTGTATGGGTCTTGGCCCTCTCAAGTCAAGGTTCAGGTGTGCTCCTATTTTTGAACATTCTTTCCCTTGAACTGGGAATTCTGGATACACACTGTGGTTAAAATGGAGATACACAGGCAAGAATTAAGAGCATCAGACTTGAAAAAAAAGTACTTGCATTTCTTCTAAATCTGCTCTTGCAAACTTTCTAATTAAACTTTTCTACGCCAGACCAACAGGGATATAGGTACCCTACGCCAGTGCCCCAGCTCTAGCAGCACTTGAGGACTCCTGTACAGGTTGGCACAAGTCTCTGCCTGCCCACCTCTTCCCTGAGGTCGTACCCCAGGTGAATGGCGGTCAGCTGCCCTCTGGTACGGACAGCCTCTGTGCACAGTGTTCTTATCTGAATGTGGAAATAGGAAAGGACAGAGCCATTTGCCATAGGTCTTTCTAAAAATAATCACATCTAAAAATAATCTAACTTGCTAAAGAGCAGCTGCCTCTGGAGTGCACCACAGTGGCTTATTAATAAAGTCCACTATACTAGAGATTGGATTACAGCAAGTATGAGCTCTCTGTCCAAATGAAACTGTCCAGAAAGATTGTATGAACAGGATATAATCTCTTTGATCAGAACTAGGGCATGTCACCGCCGTGAACACCTCTTAACCATAATAAAACATGGCACAGAATCTGTAATGATCACAAATGCTCTGGATTGCTGATCTTGTCCGAGACACCAAAGTCTGTAAAGTCAGAACACTCTGAGCTGTTCCTGTGCTGTTTCTGTTTGGCATCCAATACAGGAATTCTGAAGCAAGATTATTTCCCTTTCCTCTTTTTTTTTTTTAATTTTTTTTTTTATTTATTTTAAGCCCCTAAAAACGACATCTGAAACTTTTAATGCTATATTGCATCCTGAAGACAATTTCTGTCATGTAGTTATAAATCTCTGTAAAGAGGTTTCTCTACTGAACTAGCTGACGTATTCATAGTACTGCAAATAGTGCTCCTAATAAGTAGGAATGGGGCTACTGTGCTTCCGTTGTTATGTATATGTTAAAGTAAAAACCAGTTAGTGGGTGTATTGATTTATGTAGCTGACTACATGGCAATTTAAAGCAGATTAGAGGAAGATGAACATGTTTGTCTCTTCTGTGTTGATGCATGTGGGAGACTGTCTCAGCAAACAGTGATTATTATTTCACAGAAAAGGCTTTTAATATAGTAAATTTCACCTAGTGACAATGTAATATGACTCTTCGAAATAGCAAACTGTATAGAAACCTGCTGGGAATATCGATAGCATAGCACCAAATTAGAGGTGTACGCAGTAGTCTGTCAACTACTTCTCTGCTAACTGACATACAAAGAAACGCAGAGCAACCAATTTCTTTAAGACTGGTTTTCTGTGTTCTGTTTGCATCTTCCTCAGGTTGCCCTCAAACCAGCTAGACGTGTAACCAAGGATCACATTTTCTTCCAGGAATAGGAAAAATATTGAGCTTGTTACAATGTTGCTTTAAATATTGTTTTATATCACTGAGGTTTGGCTCGTTTTGTCTTGTCTGAGGCCATAATTACAAATTAGAAATCTTTATCCTTAAATGCACACTTCTGACTCCCTCCTTATGTGTTTGCTTGTTCTGTCACTCCAACTGCTTTGACTGATAATTGTGACTGGAGAGTATAGAAAGAAACTATATTTATCCAATATTTTCATAAAGTTGAGTCAAGACTGGTTCAACAAAAATATTCACAATTTATTTTGCTGCATTGTTTCAAGTTGATATGATGACAGCTTCCCTTTCAGTCCTTCCATGGATTCTGTGGTTTGGCGTGTGCTTTATAAAACGCTGTCTGTAGTCTGATGCTGGCATGGATGGTGCTGGTATAACAATTGAGACAAAACTAGGAGGAACTGGAACTTCATTTTCAACTAGAAAAATAGAACCAAGCAGAACTTAATTTTCTAGAAGTTTTATTCGCTATTTTAAAGCAAGTATTTTATTAAGGATTTTTGTTCTAGTCATGTGTCTTGAAATCAAGCCACTTGAATAAATTCCTTATAACCGCAATAATTGACATTTCAATTACTCATTTTCATTTTCTAAGGAAAGTGCTTCAGTTTGAAGATTGCAAATAATTTCAAATAAAATTATTTTAAGGCACTTACATTGTGGCTGCATTGTTTCTAGGGACTAAACTGAAACACAGTCTGATCAATGATGCATAAATATCTTGGACTAGATACATAAATGAAACCCTCAAGGAGTGGTACTTACACATTACCAATGTGTTGTCAATGGGGATTAAAGGAAGAAAATATTCTAGTTTTAAGTGGCTTAAGTCATTTGTGTGTGTGTCGACAAAGAATATCAGAAAACGACTATTTAAACAGTTCTGTTGTAATTGCTGCGTCTTTGATCTGTTTTTTGCTCACCTCTGTTTATTTCTTCTGAAGCTGCCATAAGATAACCTTTGAAGCTGTGGAGGGTTGTTGCTCCTTCTCTTGGGGAAGAGGTGGCTTTAGAGACTGCAGAGCAGGTAAAGTAGGCACAGCAGGGAGCTGGGTGTCTGCAACTTATGCAAAGAACCTGCAAGGAGGAGCAGGGAGCAACCTGCCAGGTCTAGGACAAGGACAGACAGAACTGCCCGGGGACCAAAGGGAACTGGGCAGAGTTTGCTGCAGCTCAGAAATTGGTGAAATGGCAAGCCTGCAAACAAAGACCGTGTGCCAGGACAGGGGACAGGAGCAGTCTTGTCTGCAAATCTTGTCTCTGTCTTCAGAGTTGAGTTCCATCTGTTAGTATAAGGGTCTTCTGGGTTTTTGTTTTTCTTTTTTGAAGGTCTAACCAGATCCAGCAGAAAGGTCTGTCCAACTTGATCTCTTCTCAGACTTTTATTTCCAAACACCCAGCACAGATTTTTACTGTTGCATGTAGAAAGCAGTGGAAATCTGGGCAGGACTGGTAACTAATTTCTACATTCTATTTTCTAGTGTATGACATCCTTGAGATCTTATATCTATAAAATGTAGAAAAGAAAAACCTGTCTTGGAGTCTTGTAG
Organism: Charadrius vociferus; assembly: GCF_000708025.1. Taxonomy (NCBI): domain Eukaryota; kingdom Metazoa; phylum Chordata; class Aves; order Charadriiformes; family Charadriidae; genus Charadrius; species Charadrius vociferus. The sequence goes on along the minus strand of NW_009648526.1, from coordinate 2,194,217 downwards.
CTTTGGTAGTTTGTTTAATTTTTTTTTTTAAACCCATAGGAGATGAAAAGCAGCAGATACTTTTGCATATAATTTTCTATCTCCTCTCAATACAAGTTCCAAATTTTTTCTCATACCAATCTAATGCTATTATCCTGAAGTTTCCTTCAGTGTTCTGTAGTGTTCAGTGTCCTTTATTGTAAAGGATATTGAATTGTAAATCCAATCAGCTAGACAGTGTCAGAGTCTTCAAAAGATTCAGTTGTCTAACATCATTTAATCCATGGTGGCATATGTAACTCTTAGCTTTTACTGTCCCTTGGGCAAAACATTTTCTATCAGGGTAAACAGAATCTGTGTGTAGTTTATCATGAATATGAGTACATTTGCTGGTGCTTATAAGTCATTTCACTGGAGAGAAAAGATTTTAGTCTCACATTGAAATTCATGTTGAAAAAAGAATTTGCAATGGTGATCTTAGGAGCTGCATCAAGAGTAGCCTTATAAAGAGGTATTTGAAGATGGAAACAACATTAAGAAATGATCTACCGAGAATGGGCTTCTTCACTGTTATCTGCTGTCCCAGATCCTATGCTAGGGAGATACCAGCTTTTTGGAGAAGTCAAAATGGCTGGCACTTTATTTGTTACAGCTATATTAATAGTTAGCTAATTAGTAATTTGCTTTATACTATAATATAAAGGAATGCATTCAGGGCTGCAGTTTGCTTTTGTACTCTGTTCTGCATTAAACAAAATTAACTAAAGCTTTTTTGGCTACTTTGTGGTACAAGCTGGCTCATATTGTTAAGAAAAAATATTTTCACTGTAGACTGAGTGTGACTTGGTAAGGTTAAGGAAAAGGCTTCTACTCGCTCATATCAAAACTTTTTAGAACACACAAAATGTTAGGCTGTTTGCTTACCTTCCTTCTCCCGCTCTTTTCTGTGGCTGCATTTTAAAAGATTCAAGGTGTTTCTGAGGTCTATGTGTTCATCACTTGGGTTTCCGCACTAAACCCAAAATTATTCAAGACTGACACCATTCATATGCATCTCTGGTAACCTTTCCAGCTCCAGGAAAGACCAAAGAATATAATGGAGCTTCAGATTCAGGAGGAAAGGTTTTCTGAAACCATATAGGTCTGATTGTTCTGAAGAGAATGAAGCTTGTATCATTATTTTATTAAAAAAAAATCACGGGGAACGACTAGTGCAAATTTTAAACCCCAGAGTTTTATGGACAGTGAGATCTGCCTAAATAACTGCTGAGATTTCTTTTTCAGTGTATCTGTTACGATATTAAAAGCAAGTTCAGAGGCTGTGCTGCACATTCTTAGAAGTTCCTGACATGTTCTCAGGTGTACTTCTATTTTGTCAATTCTATACATAGAAAAATCATTAAATACTTTTCCCAATATTTGCTTTTTAGTTCAGTTCATAGTCAGAATAGGGAAACTAATGCCATATAAGCTATAATTTCTCAGTAGACACCAGCAAGTTCTCTACAGTCTGGCATTTCTGTCTAGCCCAGTGCTCGGGAAGCTCTTTTTCACCTTTTTCAAAGCATGCATTTCAGGAAAATTCTACTTAAAACATAACAGAAGCATAGAAATTTGGCATGCCAAACACCTAAATAAGTCTTTTTTGTTCGCTTCCCAGTAAACTACAATTGCTCTCTGTGTAACAATTTTTAGGGTCAATTCTCAGCTCAGCCGAAGTTTTCTCTCAATTTTATGCCATACTCCTACTTATAACCTTTGGTTACCTCAAATACTGTCTTCGTTATGCTGTTACTGAAATGGATTGAAGTAATGAGTCATGGCAGAAGAGAGCCCAAACTGGTGCTGGAATTCATTTGGCCTGTGAGGAATAGGGATTTGGCCAATAGTGCAGTAATTATAACATCTCCTTGAGCTTTTGAATAGCCGCAGACAGACATGTTTTATACTGCCTGGGAGGCAGGCAATCAGTGAATCAGTCTTTTCTGATGGAACACTGGAACTAAGTATTGACTGATACTTCATTTTTCTTCGGTTCTTTTTCTCCAGCTGGGCATTGTATGCATGAATGTGAGATCAGTCTAGTTGGATAAACATCTTCAGTGATGAAGTATTTTGCACTTTATGTTAGTAACAGTGTATTATAGTCCACTCCTATGTAAATGGCTATGGCAGTCCAACAGTCTGACTAAAGAGGGGAGGCTCACATTCAAAACAGTTTATAAAATTTTCTGTTGGTGTTTCCACAGTTTCAGTGTGTTGTGACGTGTTTGTTCACATCTTGTTGGATGCTGAAGTCTTAAACCTTGAGCTCTTTCTAGATCTTTCCCTCTCCATCCTTCCCCCCTTTGCAAAAGAGAGGAAACTTTATACTACAAAGGCAAGGAAGTATTATATTTTCCCTCAAAACCAGAGATTTTTTGGTGAGGTGTCCTTTATTTTGTAGCTGTTCCAAGCTTCAATGAAAATAAATTTTCTACTCCAGAAAAGGTGTTGTATCACAAATACTCTTTACTTAGTTGGCACCCCAGGGAGTTCCTAATGCTCAGTCACAATACAAATTGCACCTATTAGTTTGCAATTTTGCCAAATTACTTCAGTTACAAATAATCTGACTTTAAGCAATCTTGTGGGACTCCATAACCCAAACAACTAAAACGAGTTAGGAATTTAAAATTATTTTTTCTGGTGAAGCAAAAGATAAAAGTAAATGGAATCAAAGAAGATGATACATGTTTTGGATTTGGATCAATTGAATGACATACAAGAGAGAGCTTCCCCCCCCCCCCCCCAAGCCTTTACATTTAAAACCTGAAACAATGCTCTACAGTATTTTTCAAGCTCATGGCTCTCTCTAGTAGGGCTAAAATGTAACTAGTGACAGTTATAAATAATGTAGGCTGTATTGATGCCATGCACTGTGGTACGATTTGTGCTTTAAGGAAGATGAAACTCAGTTTTGGCAGAGGTGTGATTTTTGAATGAAAGGTTCTAGCCAGCCATAATTTTTTTTAATATTAAATATCTGACATTATTCTTGTCTAAACATAAAGATTCAGCGTTGACAATTGTAAGCTGATATAAAATCTCGTTCAGGGAAAAGTTGGTGTTTGTGACACATCCCTGCTCAGTATTTTAGTGTCGTTTTCTGAGTGCTCAGAGCAGCTGCTGTGATTGCAATTCACACAGCCCTGGTCTTCCACTCCCAAACAGCAGTAACAGGGGAAAGGGTGGGTGCTCACAGCAAGTAACAATTAGCAGAGTGGGTCTGGGCCAGGCTAGCTTAAACAAATCCAATACCTTTCTGTGACTTACTGCAGCACTGAGTTCTCCTTCAGTAATTTTCCTTGCTTTCTGACTTCCATCAATACCACCTTACAGTAGTGAGGCCAATTCCTTCATGCATACCCTGTTGGTCTGACTGTCATCTTCCATCTAACTCTTTTTCTGGCTGCAAACTATTCTCACCGGTTTGTAACTGCCATGCTAAAAGGGCTGTATTTTAGGAGCATGAGGGTCAAGAAGAAAGAACGTTGTGAGGAACAAATAGCAATTAAAAATTGACATATTGACAAAATTGATGTTGCTTGCTTACATCTACTAACAGATACACATTCAAGCGATAAAAAGGATAATTTCTTCATTTAAGTCCAAGTCAGACAGAGCTTTGAAGTGGACCTGCCTAGACAGTATGTTAAGTGAGGTGCCCAGAAAGTCCAGAACGCTTTAAACCATGCCCTTCTGAAACGTTTTATTAGAATTAAATTCAAAGATTTAATGTTTAAAAAAAAAATCCAAAAAGCCCGGAGAAGGTGGAGCAGGCGGTAGAGCTTATATGTGGTTCTTCTGCCCACTGTCCTTGCAAGTGAGTCTGTGCTAATGCTTTGTTTGTCTAAGTCAAATTTTGGTGCCAGCAAACTCTGCTCAGTTCCTGTTAGTCCCTGGGAAGTTCCACCCTGAGCAGCTCTTTCTTCCCTGTTTCTTTCTGTATTTCTACTTGGGCCTCTGACCCCTTTCCCTGTCCCACACATAACTACGCTACTCCCTGGGTCCTGTCTGCTCTTTCCTCCAGAGTGCTCCACTGGGCCCTGCTCCTTCCCAGGGGACCATGCATCTCACTCAAACCACATGAATAACTTGCTGCCTTTTTTTTTTTTTTTCTCTTTTTCAAGTTTTATTGTGGCAAGGAGAGAGACATTTGTCTAAAAAGCCTGTTATGGAATGGTCTTGTGCAATTCCAGATGGAAGGGACCTTTTACTTTTTAAGAGGATACATATAAATCCAGATGGTAAAATCCAGAGAGGACTGTATGGCTCTACCTCTCGGAGAACTTACTGTTTTGAGTCTTTTTGGAATTGTACATATCTGTACATATCTGCTGAGCTAAGCTCTATGTTGAACAAATTTTGGTTGTCCCTGTCTGTGCAGCATACACTAGCATTTCATCTTCCACTGATGCTTCTTTGTTGTACTTCTGAAATTATGCAACTGCAAAGAACTGTGACTGAACAAAGTTTAAAGTGTGTTGGAATGCTTATGGAGATTTCCTCCATTTCTGCTAAGGATTGAATTGTATATTTGCACTGAGTATTTTATATTTAGCCATTTCTTTTTACTTTAGATTTTTTTGTAGTTTCTTATCTAAGAGAAGATGAAAATTAAAGCTCTGCAATCTGGATAAACATGAAGATGACGAGCTTAAATTCAGATTCACATATAAAGTACAGAGAAATGCAGTAAATGTTATTTTCCTGATTTTTTATAATTTAATAGCTATTAAAAAGCAGAATTCAAATTATATTTAATCACTACAAGTGAGAGAAGCCTAATAAGAAAATAGAAGAAAAGCCTTTTTTATGCTGAAGCAATAATGCTTGCATTATACTGGTGTTTAATCAAGTGATCTGTGTCAGACCTCAATCCTTTCTGTTGCTCCTTCTGATGTTTTTGATGAATTCATAGTGCGTATTTCTGAGATGACAATGAGGCTCAACTTACAGAAGCACTGGGAAAATACTAAGCTTTGTAAACTGATTTCTCATCATCAGATGAAAAACTAGCTTAGTGAAAATTTATGCCGTAAAACTTCAAGTGTCTGGATTCAGAGAATGTTTAACATGTATTTGCAATTAAGCTAGGAGTTATTTTTGTGAAACTGCTATCAGGTAATTGATGGCTCTCTCGCGAGAGGTAAGATGACAGCGTAGGTGCTCTATAAATCACTAAAATTAATGTTTGTCTTGCGCTATTATAATAGCAGTGTTCTTGATTAAATCGTCTGGGCTCTGCTCTCGCTCCCAGAGAAATCTTGGTGCTGATGTTGGTGAGGCTGTCAGCATCTCATTCACAGAACAAACAACCTGGCTACTCTCAAAGGGTTTGCAGTTCTTACAATGAAAATAGCCCTTTCAACATAAATCAATATCCCAAAGTCATGGAAAGTCTGTAGCAAGGCAAATAAATAGTTGCACTAGAATATCCTAAGGTCCTCTTTATACATTTTGTGCTATTGCTGAAGTGCTATAAACATTAGCAGCTTCAGAAATAAATGAGATGATAAGTTGCTCAGTTAATGTAGTTATCTAATTAGGTTGGGTATAAAAGCTTGCTTTATTCTCCCTCCCTCCCTACCTACTGGAGGAAGAAGTTAATAAAATAGTGTGAGTTTGTTTTGGTTTGGGTTTTTTTTTTTTTCTGGAGGAATACCAATGCAAGACTCCCCTTTCCTGGAAAAATCCTTCTTGGGAAAACAACTACTCATAGCTGTGTGGGTGGGGAACAAACTTGGTATTCAAAGGGCAAGTTATGCAAAATGGGATCGTTTCATTTGCATGGAAGTATGGATGTTCATGCTGGAATAGCTGATCTTTGTTTTGTTTGATTTCTCCCCCTACTCCCCCCCCCCGGGAAAAAAAAAAGCAGCATTAATGTTAGCCCTGCTTAAAGCAAGAACGCGAACTAGACCTATAGAGCTTCCTTCCAAAATACATTTTTCTATAACAAAAGATCATAGATTTCCGAAGGTTTTTCCTGCTGGAATTTATCAGGAACTGAATATTATTAGGACTTACAATTTTCAGAGAGGTATTCAAATATTCTTCAGTTTTGATTTTTTATGAGATACACTGACAGATGATATTCTGCCTTCCTGTATATCTCATGAGTGCAGAAAGGCATATACTGAGCCTGAAAAACTGAGTGGAAGCAAATATCTGTGCCTGTGATGAACTGAGTAACAATGCAACCCAGCGAAATAGGGGCTCTCTGTCAAGCCAGAACCTTATCTAATCGTAAATTCATTTGGAAATCTTTTCTGTTATACATTTGAAATACTCTTCTTTTAATCAGACAATTACCCCTGAGAATGATTTAGGGGTTCTATAAGCTGCCGCAGCCATCCTGAACATTCTCTTCTCTTTGCATGGCATCCTGATTCCCTGCTGTTATGGGAGGCACAGAGAGATTCTTAATTTCCTATAGCTACTCAAAATCTCACTTTCCAGTAGACTGAAGTTAATATACACATTCTATGTGCAGTAAACCGTGCCCTCAGTCTTTTGACAGTAATAAACCATGTCTGTTTATGGGGGGAAAAGCTCTAATTTCTTTCTATGAATTAAATCCTCTCCTCTGCCTTCCTTTTCTTTCAGTCGTGTTTCTCCTTCTCGTCTTAGTGGAAGTCTCTTTTCCATGACAGAAATTATTTAGAAATCTCTATACAAAACATCAGCACTTCTAATTTTCTCTGGTTGCTTTTGACAGTGGTTAATGAAGTCCTGACAGCGGCTAATTAGGCTGTAAACATGTCTTCTAGTTGTAAACATGTATCTAGCAAGGGAATGAATGAATGATATTCTTGAAAGGACCTCTTCCCTTGACTGCTTATGTTGGAGCTCTGGGCTTTAATGTAATGGGAGATAGAAGCATTACTGAAGACACCTGGATACTCAGCGGACTCTTCATTGGCTCTTCTGAATGTATGTTTCTGTTAAAACAACAACAACAGTAATAACAACAACAACAATAATAATAAAAATAGATGGGGACCCCAAATGCCTGCCCTCCTTGCAGCCTTGCAGAGGTGATGCCCTGGGAATCTCAGCTCAGGGTGGCACTTCCAGGCTGCCAGTTTTATTGCAGGAAACTGGGAAATGCTCTGAAGAGCTGGGACAGATGGGATGGCAAGGAGACAGGCGAGTGGGCAGGAAGCCAGAAAGCTTCAGTCATTAGAGCTGCCTAAACTGACTTGTCCTTGCAGAATTTTTCTGGATTGGCATTTTTCTGATGGAAAATTTTGTCCATGTTTGTTGAGGAGCAGTACAGCTTTTGAACAAAGAGCACCTTCCCTGCCGTGCTGGATTTGTCACCTTGCTCGGTGCAGGGCCAGGGCAGGTTGCTTCAGTGGGGCAGCACGGTGGTCTCTGACGTGGACTCTTCAGCTAAGGGCACCTGGTACTCTCCACCGAGACCCTGGAAACTCCAGGAAACTGGGGTAGTCACAGCATTTCTGGACTATAAGATCTAGAACTACTCTCCCTCAGTTCTTAGATAGACTAGACTGGAGACACACTAATCTATTGGTCCATTTTGTTGAGCTCATATTTTCTGATTTCATTCTGAAAATGCCTGAATTAAATGAGTAGGTTTTAAGGGATTAATTTTTTTTTTTTTTACTGCAATCTAGCAGTAGCCTGTGAGATTTCTGCAGTGTCTACATTGAAAGGTCCCTAAAAACGCCCGTCCTATTTTTGTTTTGTAAGTGGTATTTACTGTTACTCTACTTTTGCAATGGTATTTACTGTTACTCTCTGTGACACTGTTGCCACCACTAACAAAGCCACCTCTTGCCCTGTGGGGACTTGTATCCCATTTCTCAGAAAAGTTGCTTATATTTATTTGTCTATCTATCTATTTATTTATTTATTTTTAGCAGATCTAGTTATAGCAGCTGTCCTGCTCCCTTTGCCTTGCTTTTTAAGCATGGAATTTCGATTACATCCTTGTCACCTCTGAAGTATGAAAAGCCATTTACAGTATTGTTGACATGTCAGTTATAACGCCTTCCCTTCTGCTTTTCAGAGGGACTACCAAAGGGGATTGTATTTGAGGGAGATAAAAGGTTTTTTGATGATCACTTTTAATATAGGCAGATGAACAGAATTTTTAAATCAACTTTACTGTTTGACCCCAGGGGGAAAAAGAACAATATATACCATGATGATTGAAAATAACTCATCTTCATATAATTTGTTGTTGATTTTGTCTCTCCCTCTTTACTTTAGTAAGAGCTTTGCATAGTCACGTGAGAAAACTTACTGACAATATATTGGTTTCTGCAAATTTTCCAGTGCAAATTATTTTCTGTGTCATGGTTTACTTTACCTCAGACCATTTTCCAAGTTTTCTAATTGAAATTTGGGTTATTAAGTAGATGAAAGTATTTTTCTATGTTTTCTAACTTACTTGGCAGTGCTTTTTAACTGATAGTAACAAACTAACAAGTAGAAAAATAAGATTTGAAAACTTTGCTTGGACAAAGCAGGAGAAGGCTAGGATGTTAGGAGAGTCTCCTCTGCTCATCTCTCAACCATTGTGCTCCAAACACCACAACAGGCTGTACGACCCACTGCCAGACTGAAGTGGGCTGCTCATCCATAAGGGCCCAGCTAGCAAACGCAGCATGTATCAGAAATGTTGGATTTACTGCCTATGTATAGATCACCTATGCCACATATTCACAGCAGGTTCCTGGGTCAGATTCAATTCTGGGGGATATGCAAATGGCTGAGTTTGGAAATGAGGTGCAACTCTGAAGTTTATAGTTTTTTAAGCCTTTTCTCCAACACAGATTTTCTGCTCTAGTCTATCTGAGGTTTGATTTATAACTTAGTCATGTCTTAATGACTGGACAGAAAATCTGCAGTATTTGCTTTCACATATTGTGCAACTGCTGCAGAGCCTAAACTAACAGAAAAGGAAATCTTCTCGCTTAAGTAGTAAAATGGCAAACCTTGGAGAATACTTGGTGTTAATATAAGTAGCGTTACAGTAGAACGAGGCATTTGCTGCCTTCTAAATAATAGGAAAAAGTCAAATGAACAGTGATTGTCAGTAGATAATTCTCTGTTTGTTTTTCTTCAGAAAGATTGATTTTCTTCTGGTGGATCAAAGAAAAAATCCAATATCTTCACACTAACAGCTAATAGAAAAGAAGGAAGCAACAGAAAATAAAGTTGCCAAACTTTATGTCCCTTTGGGATCAAGGATCATTGAGTCATGCAAAGAGACACTGAAGCAGCAGAATGTAGAAGTTCTCTAGAAGAAAAATAAAGCCACAGAGATTTACTGTCCTCCCATTCACAAGGTCAACACATGCACTCTCCTCTGCTGCTTCAGTGTGATTTCTCCATGAGAGCTCCATGGTCAGGTACAGTGAAACAAAGCAGCATTAGCTGCAGTGCTATGAAAATATTTTTCCTTATAGAAACATGTATTTGTCATGAGTAAATGTAATGTAAATTGGCATAGTAGAATGATGCTTGTTGTAATTGAGACTGGGGGCTGTATTGCTGTCCATGAAATAATGCCTTTTATACAGCTTGTGTTAATTCCTCTGTGATCATGCAGCCTGTACAGAAATGGGTGTTGCATTCTTTCTTTTTCATTGTGGCATGTTTTGATGTGGCCGTGCAGGTCTGGCCTTTTCCCTGGGCTACAGCTATGAGAGGTGCAGAGAGTAAGTTTAGCATTTCCACTGGCATCTTAGCAGGGAGAGAGGGCTCCTTCACTGAATGACTTGGGAATATGCTGGTTCACAAAGGGCTACAGAGCAGAAATAATCTTTTTGTAGGTGCGATGGACGTCAGAACTGGATTTACAGTGTGGTACATCGTTCTGCTCTGGGTGGTAGGGGGAAGGCAACCTGTCCGCCCCTGTTGTGGCCCCGTGCTAGGCTGAGCAGGGCTGAGAGGGGAGATGAGGTTGGGGTTATGCAGCCCTGGTGAGAGGCACAGCCGGTTGGAAACCTGAAGCAGGAGAGCAGCCCGCAGCCAGTCCTATGGCTGAGAGAGGACACCTCCACAGCGGCAGTTTATAGGCCTGAGGAGCTCGTTGTAAATCAGGAAGAGCTGAAAATTGCTGTATTAGAAAGTGAAGAGCAGTGGAAAGAAGCACTGTGCAAGGACATGATAGGAAGGGAAAAAGAGGTTCGTTCTCAGGTCATTTAATTTTAACCTGTCCGTCCCAGCAGGCCTATGTTTTCTTGCTTTAAAAGGTTACCTTGGTCTCGTTTTCCGTATGGTTCATTTTAATGAAACCTGCTTTTGCAGATTGGAAGCCTTTGGTGCCTTTTGGCTTTGAAGTGGTGAAGCATTTCCACCCTGAGGTACTGGCCTGTTCGGGTCTTGTAATATATGGCAATAGGAGGAGAAGAATATATATCCTAATACGTGCTGGAATTTAGAAATTCACTCTTGAATAATGAATGATAAAGGAGAAAAACAGCCTCCGGTAAAGAAACCCAAACAGTCAAAATATCTAACACTTTTCTAATTTTGTTTTTGTGGTATATGCTGGTAGGAGGATCTAAGACAGTCTTATTGCTTCAGTTCAGAAAAATAAGTAGTAGCACAATGCAAGAAATCTTAGAGGGGAAAAAACATAGAAACAGAGCTTTGGTATATGCCATTTTCCTTTTTGAAAGTTAAATATATCTAAACACTGTATCTGGGACAGTCAGTGAACAGAGACTGTCAGATTACAGGAATGTTTTCCTGTAATCTTCCTATCCCAGGTAAAATAAGCAGGCCCAGCACCAGTTTACGAGTTCCCCTCCTACAAAGTAGATTCCTCGCTTCTTAGGCTTCATAAATATGCAAGGCTATGAATCGAAACAAAGCAGCACTGTCTCTGTAGAAAAGACATGATTTTTTTCAAGCTATGGCTATGATCCTCAGGGCATTGTCAATGTCACAAGATTTGGGTTATTGCTGAGATTACTTGGCTGTTTGTTGTTCCTGTTCTCATTTCATTTCATAAGAAATTCAAATGTCTTTCAAAATAGTTATCTTCACGGTTGTGTGTTTTTAAATTAGAACTGATAAGCAAAGTAACTTTAGGGAGTAATGCTGGCATCAGATTCATCAGATACTTCAATTTTACCTCTGTGTACCCACATTTTACACTCACAGCCTTCCTTCCTGGCTAATACACATTAACTTCCATGTTCTGGTTAAGACTAAAGAGAAATGCAAGTCCTTCATATCAGAATTGTTTTGACTCATTATGTTACCCATGGACGTATATTTAACCTCTTAGTACGGCATGAAAAGGCAAGCCAATGACTTTTTCTAAATACCTACTTTATTTTGCTTGAGTGCCCGTTAGACCCTTTAGCTTTGCTTTGCATTCGAATAAACGTTATAAAAGTGGGAAGGATGTTGATGACATTGAACATTTTAGCTCCAGGGTTTGACACTCTAAATCTGGCTAAAATCTAAACTCTTTAATGTTTCTTTATCTGTACTGACAAAAAAAGTAGTGTGGGCTGAAATTCTAAATGCTCACTGAAATGCAGCAGCACAGTGATTTGCTTGCTTTAGCTATGATCCTTTGTGTTTCCCTGACTGTTTAACTAAAATTGTTTTTGTCTCTTCTGTAGCATTTTGCAGGCTAGTGATTGAGAACCGTTTGGAGAAACTGTGTAACACAGCAGGAGGCTATTCAGATCTTATCTTACTATTAATTTTTTAAGTCCTGTGGTTAAAAGTAATGACCGGTTTGGGGAAGGCTGGTAGCTGCTTTGTAGTTTTTCCTTCTAGCAAGACCTGCAGTGTCAAGCACCACATGCCACTATTGTAATCACAGGGGCGCGCTGCTGCAGAGCTGTTCTTAGTGTGTTTTCTTCCCGAGCTCCCATGCTAATAAGGAAAGTGCCAAGTGCCAGATTTCTCTATTGTAAACTAATGATTTCTGATTTGACAAGCAGAGATGAAAGTCAAGTATTTTTTAGGCAGCAAGGGAGTTCAATACACAGCTTGTTTGACATTACTAAGGTGTTTTGCTGGTTGTGTTTCTGCATATTAACTAGTCTAATGTGAAAAGGTTTGGTGAAAATCCAGAGAAACATTTATTTCTTTACAACTGGGTCTTGGGCTAGTCATGGGAGTGCCTGGCCCACCTGGGAAACAGGGATAATTATGCTTAGCCCTAGAGAAGTGCTCTGAGCTCTTTGGGTGGAGACTGTTGTGGTTATTACAAAGATCAGCATTAGTCCCATTGGGGCAGCACAGAAGGACTTTTGCACTTCTGCACAAAACATATTGAGACTTGACCAGCACATGTCTCTGACTGCAAAGTGATAACTAGGTGGTGTTTTGTGGTATCAACCCTTTCTCACTATCAGTCAGGTGGATTGACTTTACTAGGTAAAACCAGGCAGTTTTAAACTAGCAAAATGGAATTCAGAATGGTGAAAATTGTGTTCTTCTTTCTGCAAACTGTAGCTTTTACCTGTAGTAGGCATAGTGTAAAGACAGATGGGTGTGCAATACCGGTTTTCATAGAATAGATCTTGGTAATAACAAACACTTTAAATACATTATTAGTATTACTGTGCAGGGTTTTTTTTAAAAATGGAAGTTGTTGTCACATGAGCCTCTGGTGTTTTGTGGCAACAAATTTGAAGAAAATTATAATAAACCAGGTCCTCATAAAAATTGAAAGTACTAGCAAAACTTAATTACTGGCAGAGGACAGCAGGAAGAAAACTGACTGTCAGATAAATAGCTCCCCTAAAGGTTTTAATTTTTAATTATAGATTAAAGAAAGCCTTTGCCGAGTTCCCTAAGATCAATATGAAATACAGATCATTCATCCACACTACAGTGCACTAGTGGCATAGTTATAAATATTCAAAAAGAAAATGAAAGTAATATAAACAGCCCTATTTTCCGGGGACAATTACTTCAACTTATAATACTTTTGTATGCTGTGGCGGACTGCAGACTATTAAAAAACAGTGGCCATGTTCCAAAGGTCTAGGAGAATGCAACAGAAAAAATATGTAATTAGCGGTTACATATATTCATCATGACTGAATTTTCCCCAAAGGTTCTTTCTGGTGGATTTTTGCCCGGCAGGTGAGCGAGCTGCATTGCTATGTAGTGACGCTTTCAGAATGCAGGCTGTCTGGCGCAGCCCTGGGAGCGCAGTTCACATCAGTGAGAGAGTCATACTTTTTGTCTGAACTATGACATTTTATTGCTTTGCTTAATTTTTGCTCAACTTTAGTTGCTAAATTATTGACCTTTATCCTTCTGAGACTGTAATTCTGAATTTATTAAATTAATAATGAATGTATTGAATTATGATGTTTAACATAGCCAACAACCATGCTATTCTGTATGAAAGAATGAAGTCAGATTAAATTTTAATTTAATGAACCTTTGATTCTTTTTGTGTTCTGAATAATGCTGACACAGGTACATTTGTTTTAGTTTCATGCTTAGGTAAGAATGTTGTTTTGTTTTGTTTTATTTAAGATACCCTTTCTTTTGATAAGTGAGGTAGGGTTATCTCCATTGACAATTTTCTGAAATAAACCAGCTGTAATCAAGGGAGACATCCTGGTGAGCTGGCTGCATGGCTGATGTGAGCTCTGCTTACACTGTCTCCAGGAAGATTTGCTCTTAACTCCTGGTGCTGCAAGCTAGCTCATTTTGTTGTTCACAGGTTCGCAGAGATGCTGACAAGATGACTTTTGTTTTGTGAAAGCCAAAAGGATGTCGAGTTACATTGATGGGAAGGAGGAACACGTAGCGCAGGAGCTGTTTGCTGCAGATGCCAAAGGTAATTAAGGGGCCTTCACTGGGCCTGGTTGTGGAGATATCTAATTCAGTATGTAATTGATTAGTTGCAATTATGTTTATAAGTCAAATTAACAAGAGTACACCAATGTTACCCATCACTCTGTCAGTACTGCTGGTGAGTGCCATGGAACTATTGTCTTTTATTCTGGTTTGGATGGTAGAATGTAATGTCGAGGCAGAAACAAACTGATGACTGAGGCAGACTGTACCTTTTAATAGTATTTCAGTTGAAAGAAACTTGTCACCTGTGTAAGGCTGCAGAAGAAAATAGCTTCTGGTGACACAGTCCTTGAGTGAGACTATCTTAAAATACACAAAAAGTCTTACGTGCCGATGTGTGGGAATGGGGCAGATGGTACTGTCTTCAGCTTGTGGAGTTGGCAGGGAGAATGGGACATGAAATCACATGAGCAGCAGACCCAGAACAGCTGAGGTTACTCGCAGGTAATAAATTCTCTCAGGTGGTCCTTTTTGGTGACCTCCCCTCCCCCAAATCTCTTATTAAGGAAGGTAGATACTAGAAATCCAGTGAAAGATAATAGATGTACCCCCTTCTATATGGCAGCCCATAGAGAAATGTTGAGTAATGTTCCTTGTGTTTTACTGTGTAGCAAATTTAGGTGTCAAAAATGTGACATCTTCTTTGCACTCACTACCAACACAGGGAGTGGGACTTGCTCTGCAAAAATGGTTTAAGTCAGCTATTTTGACAGGTTTCTTGATGTTGCTCTATAGCTGTTAATATTCACTGAGAGAGAATGTCCAAAATCCTTCATCTTTCAACAATGGGAATAAAAAACTTTGCATAATAATTCTGGCTTAGCAGTCACACATTGTTTGTGAGCTCTTTCCTTCTTGCCTGCAGTTAGCAGAAGCGGATATCTGGGCTGTTACGATTCTGCCTGTAGTGTTCTTCGCTTGATGTTGCTGTCTAACAGCATCAAAGGTGGGGGGCTGCGGGATGTATTTCATCACTGGATATCATAGAAAAACATTGTTTGAGGTTATTTGCGCAGGGAAAGAAGTGAAGTTAAAAGGTGAAATGCTAAGATGCAGACAGTGAATGCAGCTGGCAGAAGTGTCCTGGTCACCAGCCAAAGCATCAGACTGCAGTAGACACAGACTGGCATTTCAAGGGGAAAAAGTTAGTATGTGTCTAGCATTAGATAGCCCCAAAGAATGTATTCAAGAAGGAGGACAAAAATAATTATTTAAGGATTTTTATAACTTTTTGTAACTGTATACATCTGAGAAAATAGCAAGCCAACGAGGACACTTTAAAAATAATGTGCGATTGTACAGAGACTCCTGAGTTGTGTATGGCAAACACTGTCTCTGTGAGTGTGCATGTGTTTCCCAGGCTTTGGGGAGGGCGGCACGGACCCCAGCAGTGCTGCTGGAGCTCACTTCCTTTGGGCAAGTGGCTTTGCCAGAGCACACTGATACTAAGAAAACTGTGACACAGAGCTGCTTGTTAAGCAGCGTTATTGGTTCTAACTCCAGTGCCCCCTATGAATGGCCTTTCTGTCGTCTTGTTATGACTCATATTTTGTATGCATACCATTTTAGAGTATGCATTATCCCAAATCTTTTAGAAATTGGTGTACTGTAGCGATATTTTAAAGAGCTTTGACGACTTTGAATGTCATAGTGAGAGGAGGTATAGTTTGAAAATTAAGGCATAGGAGGAAGGACTTGGAAGAGATTTGGGCTTTCTGCCAGTTATGGTCACAGATGTGCTGTATGACCTTGGCCAGCCGTGTAGGACCGCCTCAAACTCAGACTTTTTCTTGTGTTGGGAGTAGTTCTGATGACTGCAGAGGAGACTCTACATACTGCAAGATACTATGCAAAGCAGTAGAGTGTGATCCTTAATATTTTTACCATATTTTTGTCTGTAAAACGTTTATTTCCTTAAATGAGGTGCTATAGATTAACTGGACATCTCATATTCATAAGCGGAAGGGCTGTTGTTATAGCAAAGTGTGTTACTGCTGTGTGGAAAAGGTGACTTCCAGTTCACAGCAGAAGTGTTTCAGGAGTAGTGTTTTGCATCAAATCTAAGCAACTCCAAATTCACTATCTGCAAATTAAAATCTTACAGTGAAATCCAGCAGCGCATGGAGATTATCCAGGCCCTGCCTGTGGTGGGGCCAAAGGGCAAAGCGGAACTTCATGGTAATTCCTCGACTTCTCTTTCTGCTTACAGGATTTTGCACGGCAAATATTTTTTTCATTAAATTTAGTATTAAAAACCAAACAAAACCACAAGTGTGATAAATATGTCCAAACTTGCATATATTTTTTGTTGTAGTTATGCATGGAAGAGTTTGGAGTTTGGATTCCAAAGCTCTCGGTACCAGTAGCAATGTGAGTCTCTGTACATGGATTTTTAAAGCAACTGTACGAAGGAGGCTGGAAGGACGGGCAGAGGAAATACAAAACTCAAAACAGTGATAGAAAGACATAAGGCTTGAGGAAAAAACAAGAAAAAAACCTGCTCTGTAACTACTGTATTTGAAGTTCACAGCCTATAATGAGCCTGCTGAGGTTCTGTTAGTAAACTATTAGTAAATTGAGTTCATCTATTAACATTTATTGAAAGATTATTTTCTTCCCTACAAGCCCGTTGGAATCATCATAGACAGGGACTGAACTGAAGCTCAATCCTTTCTCCCTCTGCTCTGGAGCTCAACTCCTCAAGTTGTTCTTCCTGTGTCTTCCTGCTGTGGAGATTAAGCTTCAAAGATTTCAGAGGCTGTTTTCCTTATGGCTTCTTTCATCAACAATTTAGAGCCCTGCTTCCCTGGACTTGAACTATTAGGAGTAAATTTAACCTGTTGCTTTAATGGAAATCATTTGAGCGTGACTGAGAGCACCTTTTGGTTTCACTGGTGCTCCATGGGCCGTCCTTTGGTGAGAAACCAGAGCAGGTTATGCATCAACAGAAACTATGGCCTTTTGAATAGTTAGAGTGGTACAAAGCAATAAAGCTTATTTTTGATGTTGGAGTGAGGGTATACAAGTCTGATCCTCCACAAAAAGCAGAGATACTAAGCAAAGAAAAAGTGTTAGGGATTTTGTACAAAGAACAGGAAGATATTTCAAAGTCAAAGGGGAATTTAAGCTGTCAGGGAGTAATTACGAAAATTGGAGCTGGGCCAGCAGTCAAGGACTGGTGTTCCTCACTTTTACAAATGGCTCTGTGAAATCTTAATGATAAGAAAATGTCAAAGCCTCAGGCTTTACTAATCTGTTGTATGTATTCCCTCAGGTCTTCTCAGGCTTTTTTTCCCAACAAGACCTTATTGGGAGTTTGCTCTCCCAATAAAAGGAACCTTTTTATGAATCACTAGCATAAATCCATGTAACACCCTCTAGTTTTGTGGAATGTCTCCCATTCAGATTATTTCACTACTATAGGACTTGAAATCAGAGCTTTCAAAAATTCATACAATAAACACATGTGAATTTAAAAGTCTTGAAAAACGGAAGAAATATAGGAGTTGCCTTAAGACAGTTTTGCAGAAAGCTTAAATCCTTGTGGTGTTCTCTAGAGTGACCATGTATCTGTAAACTGTCATCCTACTATATTTGTTGATCAGCTGAGAAGGGAAACCAAATCTGAATTTCCTGTTGTGTCTTCTACCAATAGACTTGATGTGCAGTGTTACTGTAAAAAAGGTCATCATCCATCAGCCTGCATCAAACTTTCTCTTTGAAGAATGCTAGAAGCAATCTTTAAAGAATTTTGGAGTGTATAGATTTTTACTTAGGTCAGGGATTTGGAGATGTAAAATTAAACTACAGAACATCTCAAACATTTGCAGTAACTTTTGTCAAGAGTAAGCTGTCAGCTATAGTTTTGTCCAGAGCTTTTAAAAAAAAGTAATTATAGATCTTATTTACTTTGGTAACTACATCATGTATGAACCCTGCAGACCACATATAAATTTAAATAAAAGTAATATGCTAGGATGTAGTTGATGTTGCTTGAACTACTCAGTACATGTTGACAAAGAATCAGAACAATTTTATAGGCAAATTCTAATCTATCATCTCCTCACAGACTACTGTCATAATATTAATGGAAAAAGTGTAGTGTTACATTTGATGAATTGTGACCCATGTTGTGAGTCTTGCCTGATGTATCGGTGACTTCCAACCTTTTTCCACTTGTGGACCACTTATGTTTTTAAAGTGAAAGTTTGGTTTCTTGCATTGCAAGTTTAAACCTTGCAATCGGCTTTCCGTTCTTAGTTACATATTGCAGATGTCTTATAAATACTGCAGAGCCCCTGCCAGGGATCCCCAGACCACAAGATTAAAACCTCATGTTTACACAAACCTATGTTGGATGGATGCCATCCTTGGTTGGATGGATACGAATGTTTAACAGCTGTTTATGTGAGTGTGTGCAGCATTAATGGATTCGTAACAGTATGAGGGAAGCAGTAAGTAAATCCTCACTCCACTTTTTCAAGCTAAACCTGTAAGCTTCCTCATCCTCACATCAGTTCTATTCACCCAGTATCATCTACAGTGCATATTTCTGAGTTCTGCTTCCAGAGATGGTTCCAAACATGTTAAGTAGTTCAAAATTGATGACTCCTTCGTGCTTCAAATGTTGAATAAGCTTTCCACTAAAAAATATGACAGTGTGTAGTATAGTTTTATAGTAGGAATGTGTTTTAATGGTTAGGTTTGCAAGAGTTATGCTTTATAGGCCTGTGTATAAACATTTGCAAATAACTTCTCTGTTTTTAAACTGTTGTTCAAGAATATTGCATTGTTAATTTTTATTGTGCTGAAGTCAGAAAACAGATTAGGCAGTGCTTGCAGAGGAAAACACTGGTTTATTTTAAGGTTTTATATGTATCGAATTTTTTAAATTAGGACACTTCTAATTGCAAACTGTGGCTTCCAGGTCTTTTTCTCACTCGACATCCTCTTGCAAGAACTGGAGGGATAGTGATTTTCACTAATTTCTCTATGTGTTTCAGGTTCTGTGCACCTGTATGTTTAACTCTAAAATATTTTTTTCTTACAAAACAAAGTAGGGAACGTTTTAAACAAATCAGCATGCACTAATAGTTGTTAATGAAGAGAAACTTTAAAATATTGCAGGAGAGTCTTGAATTTCTTTCTGGCCATACAAAACAGGGTCAGAAAGAGAGGACATAAAGAGTGTAGCAGGGTGGAAAAAAAGCAATGATGGAGGAACTGTATGAGGCTGTGTACAGTAGGTATATATATAAGTTATAATTTGGAAGCTGCATGTGGAGCACTAGTTCTTGATTAACAAAAAGAAGATGTGCAATTTAAGCAGAAGGGTTTACTGAGATTTTTTGCATAGGAAAAAAAAAAAGAGTATAAATGAGACTATAAATGAGTGCATCCAAAAAACTACTGACGAAATTGTCATTTGGCTGCCCTGAGAGGGAACATTGGCAAGAATGAGAGACAGAAAGGTCAGAGAAAGAATAATTGGAAATGGCTATTTATAGCCACTACTGCATACCTCCTAGGTGTTTCAGCATATGAAAATTCAGACTAAGCCAGGAGAAGTTAATGCAGGTAAGAAAGGTCAGGGAGATACTCATTGCTGAATGGCATTAACTGGATCTTTGTGGAATTGTTGGGGTGGGAAAACCATTTCTGTACATGGAGCAAATAGCTGTAGGAAATGTAGGAAGTATTCAGATAAGGACATTATTGTACTTTTAGTAATATTAATTTTGGCTCCTGCATGAAAATATTTTTGAGATGTAGGAGGAAAGTGTTGTAAGTCCATACCCTGTTTGCAGAGCAGAACTACTGAAAACTTGATGCTTCCAATGGAGGTTGTTAATGTAAGTATGGAGGTTAAAATGACTCTGAAGAAATCTCAATTTTATTCTCAGGGTTAAGGGCATGAAACCTACAATGATTCCATAAATGAAATATCTTCATTCATCTAGCTCTACTAGAAGTTATACATTAACGAGCAATGCAAATCCAACTTCCAGTTCTCAGAAGAAAAGAAAGTTGATTTACAAATATCAGTATAGCTTGGGCGAAGATGCTCAGACCTGCAGAGATCTAATACAGCCCCTCTGGGGGAAAGGACGCTGCCCTTAGCTAGCTCTGGGCCACTTGGCGGAGCAATTACCTTGTCCAGGTGGGTGAGCTAGAAGAGGTTCTGAACTTGGAGAGGTTGACTAGACATGCTTGAATCAGGTCATCTTTCTTTGCTATTGTGGTGATTCCACGTTTTTTTGACCATCACTCAGAGTCACTGAACTTTAAAATAGCATTGCTTTGCTGAGCTCTTCTGACTAATGAACTTGTTCGTCTGTAGGAGGTACCAAACTCATTGCTATTCGTTGCAATATAAAGCTTATTTAAGCTTTCACCTCCCTGCCCGCCCCCATGATAGTACTAACGGTGGCAGTCTTAAAAGCAGAATTACAGTCCTCACACTGAACTTTTCTGTTAGAGCTGCGAGTACCATCAGACATTCATTGTCAGGTATTCTTTGAAAGGAATAGTACCGTACCTGTTATCGTGGACTTTTGATATCCTAATTACCTGCAAGCAATTTGGGTCAAAGCCCTCTTCCTGCCCAGCACCTAGGAGCCTGGGACAGCTATAATTGTAGCAGATTCTACCTATTTGAATGTTTGTATCTATTTCATGGTGATTTTTTTTTCAGGTGATTTGTTTTTTTCCCTCTTTAATTTGTGGGAGAAGAATAGATTAGTTTATATATTCTTGACCAGTCTTTAACCAACTGAACAAAAAATTAATTTTGGTAATATATTTTCAGTTATATGTTAAAGTTTTTCATAATCATAATCTTGTAATTTTTTTTTTCTGTGTGAATTAATTCAAATAATGCAAAAATTTTCAGTCTGTAGTACTATGTGCATAAAATCTATTTTATAAACTTAGCAAATCTATAAATTCAAATGATCTTTAAATTTTCTTTCACTCTAGTTCATTGGTTGGAAGATGTTATGCATTTTTAAGTGAAGGAACAAACTTGTGGGCTGTCATCTGTTGGTATCACATGAATTTCTTTTTAATATATCCCAAATAACCCCACTGTAACTTTATTGAATTCTCTCTTTCATAATGTTTGGTTTATTACAAAAGACAAGGCTGAAGTGATAAAGCCTTGGAGCAAATTCAGATTCATTTGACTAATTGGCTTCAGTGGAGTTAGATTAGCAGCTAATATAAGGCACTTTTTATTTCATCTATGCCACTGGCATTAGGTTCCAGTTCTGGAGACAATACGTCCAACACATAATTGAAAGTATTACCTGGAGTTCCCAGATTACCGTTAGTTGTCTTTCCAACTTCCTAGTACAGGAATCTTGTGCCAACAACCAGGGAACAGAACTATCTGCTGCCTGAAATGTTACCAATTTGTTGATTCATCAAAACCAACTCAGTATAATTTCTGTTTATTTTGCTGTGATTGACAAATATGGACTTGGATTTTTACACACACCTTGATATCTGAATGCTGTAAGAGTTCCAGTGTGGGAATCATGAATGACAATAATGAGAACCATAGTCCACGTGAGTGTAGTTAATGATGCATGTGCAAATGTTTTTTGGACCATTTTCTTCTATAATAAAACAGAAAGTCTAAGTAGCATGAGATAATGACGTAGGAAGTATGGAAAGGGCGCACTGTGAAATGTGCTGCTGTCCTGGTTTGAGGTGAAACAGAACCAATTTTCTTTTAGGTAATTTTACTTTACACAGTTTCTTGTCAAGGGTGCAGTACTACTGAAATAGATGCTATTTATGTTTCGTATTTAGATTTTAGATTTTATTGTCAGGTTGTGTACAAAAAGCAGTTTTGTCTTTCCAAATAGATTTTGATTTTTGTACTTGGCAAGTTTATCCTCGTAATTGGCTTTTCTTTCTGTGTTGGAAATGGTAGAAAAAATGTTTCCATGGAGCACGTGGTTTTAAGAAACATAAACTGTACTAAAATTAAATTTAATTCAAGCTCCATCTGATGAACCATTGAAAGTCTAGGACTTTAGGTGATGCTGGAATATTTAGGAGGAAAACTGCAGTCCGTGTGGGAACCTTTAACACTAGCAGAAAACACTGAATTACAGAAAGGCAGCCGAGAAGGAGAAGAGGCTGGAGGACACACAGAATGCTGCAATGTTTTCCTATATATATATTTAATTTATATGGGTTGAGATTTACAAATCTAAATGTCTTCTGGTGAATTTGGTTAAATATGAGAATTGTCCCAAAACTAACTGGCAGAAATGTTGCAAGGGAAAGATCAGATACTGAACTATGTGATCTTTCCAAAAGTATCTTGCACAGGCTCATAAGAGCTAATGAGGATGCAGGAAAGCATGACTACAAACACTGAGAAATTTGTCATCTCCATTTATCAGTGCTGTGATAACTTTGAGAGTCTAATTCACACTAAGAAAATGCTGAAATATGGCATTTCTGAAATTTCTTCTTCTGGCTGATGACCTAAGCTTTTATAAATGAATTTGTTGGGAAGAGCAGAACCAGATTCTTTCCAGAGATTCTGGTATTTTCTGTTGTAGTTTTATGCTTACCACTTCAGCAGTGAAGAGGGAAAAAACCCAGGTCATAATCTTCCTTTTGTAGATCCAATTTTAATCGTCTTCATGCATTGCAACTTCATGATCTTTTGTTACTTCAGTGCTACTTGCTATCGGGTTTCCTCACTCAGTTGGCAATTTCATAGCTCATGATCGTTATTCTGTATTATCCAATTTTCCGCTTTCCCTTTCAGGATTGGCTAATGCACCAATAATGACCTGCATTCTTGATCACTTGCTGAACTTGATAAAAATTATTTATATGGTATAATTAACATGATTCTGTCATAAAACTTTTGTTGCACCGAATACCATTTAAAATCTTGTCTTGGTCTCTGTCATTGAATAAAACTCTCATCTCTCTCTGCCGTTTAACATTTAATGCCCAAAGTTAGTTAATTGTATAACTAAATTCCTTTAAAACATAGTATATTTTGAGATTGGGTGATACTGATTGTGAAAATAAAATATTAAACAGGATCTGAAAAGCATTGAAACAAAGGCAGGAACGGCCATAATTCAGTCTTCTTCAGTGACAATATTTTGGGACTTGTTCTTCTAAAACATCAGAGATCTATTGAATTATCAAGATCTAGATAACAAAACAAATGGAAACTGTCAAATAAGTGAGAAGTATTTTCACTTTTATTCATTGGAATGTGGTAAGTGATGTGGTTAAAAGGAGAAATCTATGTTCCTACCAGTAGCTGGACATAAAGCTATGCATTTTGTTCTCCTGTTCTAGCCTCTACAAATTAAAAGCCCAGTGGCAGGAAAAAGTCTCTTCCCTGTAGGGGATAAATTCAAATAAACAAAACAAATTGTCATTGAAGATGTTCTGATCATGGCAATCCTTGAATATTTAAGGCGTAGAAAGGCTAAGGCAAAGCTATAGCTTTTCTCTGTTGAAAAATGTCACATTAAAGGTAAAGTAATTTGAGGAATGATTGTTGCTGTTAGTATTTTTACTTCAGGATGGACCTTCACAAGGGGAGAAATAGAAAGACAGAGAATGAGGAGAACAAACCTAATAACTGCATTAAACCAAATGGTATCTTCAAGGTGGTGGTATAACACACAGTGCGCTGGGATATCTTTCTCTTTTTGCAAGAAAATTTTAAAGCCTTTTTTTTTTTTTTTTTCCCCACTGTGAAATCAAAGTTTCTCTATTGCTGTGTTCCTGGCAGCATCACAGTAGAAAGGTATGTTCCCTCATTTAGCAAAATAGCCTAATTAATGAGTAATTCTCTTTAGGTTAGAATTCTGGTACTTACAGATACTGAAAACATAAAATGTTTTATTTCTTCATACATGGAAGCAATCAAAAGGCAATAGCTTACAGTTCCGTAACTCCTGTAAGGGCAAAGATATCAAGAAAGGGTCATCATGTATTTGAGATAAGATAAAATTTTTAACAATTTACAATAGTAATTTGAAAACAATTTTTGTTCTCTTCAGGAAAACTTCCTAGGCAGAAATTATCTCTGCCGTATTCCTGCTTTTTCTATTGCTGTATGTTTATGTAGTGCTAAAATCATGTGAATCATTTGCAGATAAGGCCTCCGACTATGCATGGGAGCCAGTGCTCCCCACACCTGTGAACTTCCCAAGGAAAAAACACCTTCCCTTTGGGGCGCTCCTGTGCTCAATGGGACAAGCACTGCTTGTTGCTCTTTTGTGAGAACAGCGCATGTGGGTGTTGATAGTCCACCCAGCCCAGGGTTTGTTCTCTGTCAGTGGCAGCAGGAGATGTGGTTTAGGGAGACACTGATGAACTTGTTAATATGGAGAGAGACAATCAAACCCAACAAGGCTGAGAGAATAATGGATATTATGAAATGTAATTCTTGTCAAAACTGATTTAGGAAAAGCTGACAATAATTGAGATAAATGACTATGCTCTATTGCACCTCTTCCTCCTCCCCAACACTACAGGGACATACAAATGTGCTTTTTCTTTTTTTAGTGTTGGCTCTCTGTCAAGGTTACCATTACTTGACTTTCTGATACTGTGTTGTAAAGCTCTAGTCAAATTCCTGTGATTTCGCGTCTGGAATACAAGGCATGACTTCAAGGGCTTTTCTTAGAAACATGCACTAACCGACTGGAAGCAGTTGCACGCATTTCAATAAATGTAATCATTTGAGTGGTTTGGCATTCATGTGATTGTAATGAGAAACAAATTTCTGCAGGCAGCCACCAGAGATGCTCTATAGCAAGTGGGAATGCTTGGAAACTTTGTATTGATAAATATAATTTTTTCTTGCATCAGTTTTAAGTGGGCTTGTTTTTTATAAAGGATGTCTTTCAATGTCAGTTCATTAATGTTATGAGACTTGGCTTAGAAATGCCTGAGCAAAACCAGGAGATTGTAACTGCTGGCATCTGAGGAGTCAGCCCTTAGTGTAGTCTCAGTAGGTTACAGTGGTCAGTTTGTGCCGTAGGGGGGTGAAGGCAAATGGGACTGAGCTTCCCTTTATGCTGATTTCCTGGAGTGGGATGCTCTGGTAGAGATGCGGTTGGTGTTACAGGCAACCCTTTTCTTCCCCTGGAGCAAGAGAAGTGGCTCTGTGAACATGTACCTGTTCAGAATTTCTGAGCACTGGTTTGAATAGCTAAGAAACCCAAAAGCATCTGATAGGAACACAGCTAAATTTCAGAAAAGGAACTTTTTAGAATCTTCTTCAAGGAAAATGTTGCAAAGATTTATCTACCAAAATGATCCGATTTAGAGAAAATTCAACTGACTTCTCATCAGCACCAGATTTGGGCTCTAACTCAGCAATGCTCATGTGAGTAACTTCCATATTGCTAGTTACTGAAGTGTGTTTTAAGAACCGGAGCCTTGGAAATTGAGGTCCATCACTTAAATGCAAAAATAAATACATCATAGTCTTCTAAAATAACCCAGAAAAGCAGCAGGTTAATTTTAATACGTAATACTGGCAGGGCACACGGGGAAAATATGTGCTACTATTTCTCAGCATCCTAAACAAGTTGAGCCAGTACTGAAAGGAAGTACATACTTGTAGCTGGGAAATGGTCCTTGCAGCAGGGCTCCTTTGAATGTGGAGCCCTACTTACTGGTCTTTCCCTCCCCTTTTAGCTGCAGTGTAGATCTGTGGTTTCTCCAGCTTGTGGATCCCATGTGCCTCATGTGCTGGTTAGTTGCTTGCAGACCTACCGCACAAGACTGGAAAGGCTGCTGCCCTGTGGGTATCTGTGGGAAAATGTAGAAGGGAGTTAGCTGTGCGAGTTTCACACTGCCTCTACAGTGAAAACAGATGCCTTTTCTAAAGGGCATGTGAGTCCTCTGCTAAGGGATTGGGCTCAGGGACAGAGAACCACTTTCTTCAACACAGCCAAAGAAAGGGCTCTGTAGACTTTTATTGCTCAGTCTTCATGTATCCAAGATCTACTTGTTCCTTTATGTCCCTACTACACTTTGAACTTCTCCCCTAACCAAGAACCCACGACCACTATGTAAGTTGTCTTACTCTCCATGCCTTACAAAGCCAGGCCCTAGTGCTGTCTCCATTCTTCCTCTGCCACAGTATCTCTATGCGCCTTACTTACCCAAACTTCTGTATTCCCATGTCCAGACATATGAGATGTGCCCTCTTTAGGATAATCCCCTCTAGGATCATCCCCTAACTCACAGTGCTGTCAAAGGACCTAGTGTTTTTGGATTCTCTGTATGGGCTTCCCAGAATCAGTGTCAACCACATCCAACTCGAAGCTTGGCAATACTGCAGAAACCAGTGTAGGAAGAACCTCATCTAAACAGATCCTCAGCCTCTCCCCGACTTCCCTGTGAACCTTGGTGCCAGGGGCCACAATCTCCGATTGCCAGCCAGCAATGTACACTGGATCCCTAAACTGCAGCTGGCAAAGAGATCAAAAGAAATTTTCTTGGGTGCTGCAGAAGGTGAGTGACCAAAGGTGAAGTCTGGTGGCTGTTCTGTGTCTTGTTTCTCCTGGAGATGTGTCCTTCTTTGATGACCATGCATTCATGCTCTCTAACTCGCACCATACAGCCCAGCTTGGATCCTTCCCTTGGCCACTGGGGCTGAGAGCAGGGGGCTGTTCAGCAGTGCTTGCCTCTTGGGAGGCCCATGTGGCTTGTAAGCTGAGTGTTGGCCACCGCTGCACTGCACCTTCTCCCCAGCATGTTATGCAGAGAAGAGTTTGTCCTTCAGGCCTGGAGATGATACCTGGTTTCAATCCATCCTTATTGCTAAATCATTTTGGCAGCAAACTTTATTTACATGTCATAATTACCTTAAAGTCTCATTACAGCAGACACCTGGTACTTGCCATCACATTTAAGGTTGCAAAACAGTTTCCATAGCAACAGCTGTCTCTGTGCACTATAATTTTGTAGAGCATTTCCCTATTGGCTAAAAAAAATCCACAATTGCTTTCTGTCCAAGGTTTAATTTTCCCATCAATCAATTCTGAATTAATTTGTGGTGAAAGAATATATTATTTCTTATTAGAAAAAAACACCCCCTATTTTCTTCTGGCAAAAACTATTGCAAAAGTAGACAGGCTGAGGACTACTAGTATTGTTTGGGCTGAGAAAAAAGTTTGGGTTTAATTTAGTTTTAATTAAAATAAAATAATACCTTGGGTGTACGAGGCAATGATTTGCTTTTGACCACTTAGTTATACTGTTGTGTGTCTGTCCTTTTACTTGCTTGCCAGTTTTAAATACTTAAACATTTTTAAAAAGTAATAGCTATCTATCTTAAAGATTAGCTTTTTTGGCACATATTGTACTTTGAATCTTAACTGTCCAAACAGTAAAAATGACCCAGTGTTTTCAGACTACACCCCTTTCATGTTAATGTATGTGTAACTTTGTTAGAATCAGTCAAAGCTAAAGCCATCCTGGGAGATTTGGAACCTCTGTATTTGAATGTATCCACTCTGACATGAATCAGACCCAGGATTTACAGCTTTAAATGTTTTTAACTTAAAATTAGCAAACTTATTTTCTTCAGACTTAGACTTGTACTGACTCCTGAAGAAGTCTACAAAGCAAAATTTGAAGAAAAATACCATTTTAGTTCTAAAATTATTTGCATTTAACAAAATGAATTGTAAACCGATACAATCTCAGTAATGCTATTTCAGATCTCATTCTATCCGTGTTCAACTATTGCCTCTTAATTTTATCATTCTTGGATTTTTTCAAGCGTTTTGAAAACTCATTGTATAGTTTTGTTTTTTTTTTTTTAATATTCTACATGGTCTGCTTTGCTCAGTTTGGTAGGTTTTAATCAATATATATCCCCTTTAAAGCATTCGAGGGATTTAAATTGTGGGCATGTATAAAGACCCAAATTTGGGGGACAGCAAAATGTATTAGGAGTTAAGAGATATTTGTGTTCCTTTTAACAGTATATGTACTATGAATATTAATCTGGAAATGCATGGTCATCTCTCAGATTTCTTGAGTTTCCTGTGCATCACCTTTGTGTCCACAGCAGCTGCAGCAGAATTACAGGCCTCCCACTGCGCTTTCTGGTGCCTAGTAGTTCTGTGCACGGTGCTTTGAATGCACAGCTTCCAACTTGACCCCAAATGCCCTCTTACCCAACAGAATACAGCCCAGAAGCAGTCTTTTTTCTTTAAAAAATGCAGTGCAGATTAATTGCGCATTTACATCTTCAGAGATCAGAAGAAAATAACAATATTATGTTTAACTTACTTTGATTCTTTACATATATATGTTACAATAATCTTCAATAATCCGAGAATATTGCTTTTATTGATGTCATGAAATAACTTCCTATTCAAACTAAATATATGCGTATCAATTTTTATACTACAACATTTTTTTGTGTGAGGGAATGAGTTGATGGAAATTACTTAGGTATAAGTAGAAAATTAAAAGCGTTAAATTACATACTGAAAGCATGTTACAAAAATAACCCAAAAAACAACCAGTGCAAAAAGTCTGAATACTAAAGCTGGTAATGTTAATGTAATCATAGCACCATAGAATAGTTTGGGCTGGAAGGGACATTTAAAGGTCATCCCACCCAACCAGCCCCATCAAACCTGACCTGGAATGTTTCCAGGGATGGGGCATCCACCCCACCTCTCTGGGCAACCTGGGCCAGTGTTTCACCACCCCCATTGTAAAAACGTCTTCCTTACGTGACCATAATTTTTCATTTCCCATTAAAATGTATAGCATTGCAATTTCAACGTATTCAAAATAATAGGCTGTAGAACTAGGGCTGCAAGTCTGAGATGGATTCAGTGCATTTGAAAGCTGTTAAAATAACGGCAGAGATCTTTGGAAGGAAATATCTTTTTGAACATACTTGTGGTCTGGGAACATACTTTGCTCCTACGAGGACCAAAACACATACTGACTTTTACAAAGACAAATGGACCAAATCTTATTTGACTAAATATCTCATCAGCTTGGCCTTATCATGTTGTAACGGGATTAATGAATGATATATTTAGGACAGTTACATTACACAGGAAATACCTATTTTTCCCATTTGTGTTAAAGAATATATTCTCTAAAGTATTACAGACATATACTTAGTTCTATTAAAATTCAATTCTTTCCA
>NW_009648526.1:2049908-2165162 GCF_000708025.1 Charadrius vociferus | reverse complement strand
CAGATTAGCAGAAAAAGACACATTTTCATTCATTTTTTCACCCTTCTTTGCATCTTCATCCATCAAGTTCACACCTTCTGGGTTTTTATCATATTTTTATTGAAATTTTAATGTATAATCCGAGAGTGCAAAAGGACTCTTAAGAAAATGCGGGGGGAGAAAAATCACAGGCATCTAAAATAACATTTAGGGTAACTGAAAAGAGTACGTGGATCTTTTGCTGTTTATGTTCAGATGCTGGCTTTTAGAAGTTGTTAATATTCCTAAACATCTGCTGAATGTGTCTATTTCTTGAGCCTGGTGGGTTATTATTTTTCCATTATAGCTGAGTTCCTGGACGGTTCTGTAACAGCAACATAGTTTTTGCAGTCTGACACTGCAAATTATGTGGCAATATTAAACTCTTTACTCTTGGTGTTAGAATAACACAAGCAGGTCAATAAAATAGATGAAAGTTGAGGTTTACAAAGACAGGTCTAGCTAGAAAGGCAAAATGATCTGTGTTTCATATTCAGCGGCAGGCAGGGTCTTACTATGAATATGGATATCCAGGGATGCCTTTGTTAATGAGAGAGGACATCCAATTAAATAGCAAAACATTTTTTTTCCTGCAAAAGGAGTAATTTTTCTGGGTGTGTAGGCAGCTTCTGCAATTTCCTTTAGTGTTTTATCATTACCACATTTTTGTGTAGTGCATTTGCAAACACTTTTTTAAGATGATTTCTCTTGGAATGACTGTCTATTAATGTTTGACATTACTGTCAATGGCTTGACATTACTGTTTGATGTAGTGGTACCATATTTTAAGGAACGAGAATCACTTTTTTCTTATTTTTTTTAAATAACATTCCCCATATAGTCAGTAAAGAACACATTCTTTTGATTTTAAAGAGAGTCAACATGCTGACTTGAGCATGGACCTCTGGATGATTACTTGCTCTTTACATATAGCTCACTTCCAGTATTTTGGACAGACTCTTGACTCTTGAGCCAGCCCTTGCATGGTGTTAAAAGCAGGATAACTGCTGGGAATAGGCAGAAGGAGTCTTTCCCCTTTGGGAGGAATCTGTGGCAGGGGCACAGCTAGGTCAGCCAGCTTCTTTTACATTCTTGATATATTGGGTTTTGTTGTGGTTTTGAGTGCCTGCCATTGTACGGGAAGATGAGATGATGTGAAGTTTATTCATTTTATGTTTTGGTGGCAAAAGCCATTCAAAGAGTGATGTGAAGCTAGTGCAGTTCTGAAACAGCCTTGGAATTGCTCTAATTTACACTTAGAGCTGGAACAAGCCAAACTGGGTTTCTCCAGGAATAAGAGGAATGAAAACAGCTGTAATAATATTATTCCCAACTCCCTTAGATCTTCTGATGAGCATTTGAGGTCCTTGCTTCAGGCTGCTGAAGTTAGAGATTGGATTACAGTAGATTCCATTCTGTTGTATTTGTTGTTAAGTGTAATTTATATCCAAAGAAGAAAAAAAAAAACAGGAAAAAAGTTTTCAGTCAGGGACTGACATTTTTGCTTCACTAGAGAAGTGATGAATTGATGTGCAAAGCATTTTTTGCCATGAAAATCAGTATAGCAATTGAAAAAGTATTATTTTCATTTCACGCTGTCCTATAGGAAGCTTTGGGTCATTTCTTATATTTCTGTTAAAAAAACTGTAGACTTTTTGGCAGTGACTGGAAACACGTCTGAAGAAAGGAGGCAGGCCACCTGCTCAATCACTATAGGATTTGCAGTTGGGTTTTATGGTAGTAAGACATGATGTGAGCTACACTGCTGGTCTGCCCTTACCTATACATTGAGAGAGCTCTTAAGCAAGTTCTGAAAATATGAAATAGGTTCTTTTCTATCCTCCACATGCAAACTTTTAATTTTAAGTCAAGTACCTTGGAGAAGCCCAAGTGGACTGCACTGACACAGCTGTCTTTATCAAGCTGCTGTGCACCTTTCTAAAAAGAGAACGGACTGTTTTCACAGGATCAACTTGGTAGGAAAACATCAATTATTGTATTTTGACTGTTGACTGGCATTGATGATATTTGAATCTGTGTTACCAGTTACAAGTTAACTGTTCCAGGCTTTGCATAAGGCTGACTGGTTTCCAGGTCCCCAGCCACCACTTTTACTGCTTGCAACACAGCAATACCATTGGGAACAGTTTGTACTTGATAATTTCCTTAGATTTTTTGGTTTGTTAAAAAATTGTCAGCAGTTCAGGCAGCTTCTCAGCTAATTATCTGGGCCTGTTGATTTGAAACTGTTACATTTTTCCTGCTGCTGCCTTCCATCTTCTTTTATTACAGGTCCTGCAATTCTGTTTTGTTCACATTCAGTCAGGATGAATAGATCATTTAGTGGTCTGTTTTAAACATAGCACAGGAATTCAGAAGCACATCTTGATTTTATGAATGGATATTTGGTTGTACGACCTGTATAAAGCCTGAGTACATGAACTTGTATTTCTTTTTTTCAGTATTTGCTTTTAAAAGCATGTTCTTGATGTCTGTGACCCCACTGGCTATTTGATCGATTCCTTCAGTGTCTATTATCAGCCATTTGCATTCTAAATCTTGTAATATGGGTAGTAACCTCCTGCTTTGTACCTTTCTTTTTATGCTAGTATGTTTTACTCATGATTAAACTGCAGCTCTGTTTTGTTTCCCTTGTTTTTAAATCTGCTGCGTTTTTCAGGTTTGGGAAAATGTGGGTTGCTGGCATCCAGTCAGATTTTTGCCAGTGTTTTAAAGTTGAAATGCAGTATTCTTAGCAGGGATGTTTTTGCTGTTACACATGCACAGGATGCAAAAGAAGACAAAGGTTTCAGGTGATGGATACTTTATAATTCTTGATGTCTTTTTTTTTTTTTTTAAGGTTTTTTTTCTAAAGAAGTTACAAACTATACTGGATATAGCATGAAATAAAAATAATGCAGAGATACAAATCCAAAAAAATCTCAGAAAAATGGGCTGATTATACAAGAGAGGTTTTATTCAGGAGGAAAAGACTAAAGTCAGGATTTTTTTTTTTAAAAATTATTTTAAGTTTCAACTTCCTGGCTAAGTGCAGAAGTCACGCAAATGGAGAAAGGTGAAGCAACGGAGTCTTTGAAAGTGAAACAGTGCGTCTCATCTTAGGATCAGGAGGGAATTCAATGAACTGTTTAATATAGACTCTCTTTCAAGTTTATTAAATAGGATTTCTCAATTTCTGGACTTGCACTGGAAAAAGTTCCTCCTCCTTTATTGGATGCAAGGGGAAATACAATGACTAAGGATGAGGAAAAGGCTAAGGTACTTAATGCCTTCTCTGCCTCAGTCTGTAATAGCAGGACTAGTTGTTTGCTGGGTATCCAGACCCTTGAGCTGGAAGACAGGGATGGGAACAGAATGAGACCTCCATAATCCAAGAGGAAAGGGTCAGTGACCTGCTGCACCACCTAGATATACACGTCTATGGGCCAGATGGGTTACACCCAAGAGTGCGGATGTGCTCACCAGACTACTCTTCATAATTTATCAGCAGTCCTGGCTAACTGGGAAGGTCCCAATGGACTGGAGATTAGCAGATGTGACGCCCATCTATAAGAAGGGCTGGAAAGAAGATCCAGGGAACTACAGACCTGTCAGTCTGACCTCAGTGCCGGGGAAGCTTGGGGAGCAGATCATCTCGAGTGCCATTACGTACTGTTTAGAGGACAACCAGATGATCAGACCCAGTCAACAAGGGTTCAGGAAGAGCAGGTCCTGCTTAATGAACCTGATCTCTTTCCATGACAAGGTGACCTGCTTGCTGGACGAGGGAAAGGCTGCGCATGTTATTTACCTAGACTTCAGTAAAGCCTTCAATAGTGTTGCCCAGAGCATTCTCATGAAAAAACTGGCTACCCAAGGCTTGGACAGGTGTACACTCTGCTGGATCAAACACTGGCTGGATGGCCAGGCCCAGAGAGTGGTGGTGAATGGAGTTAAATCCAGTTGGCGGCTGGTCACAAGTGGTGTTCCATAGGGATCAGTGTTGGGGCCACTGCTGTTTAATATCTTTATTAATGATCTCAACAAGGAGATTGAGAGCACCCTCAGTAAGTTTACAGACTACACCAAGTTAGGTGGGAGTGTTGATCTGCTTGAGGGTAGGAGGGCTCTTCAGAGGGACCTGGGTAGGCTGGATTGATGGGCTGAGGCAATAGTGTGAGCTTCAACAAGGCCAAGTGCTGAGTCCTGCACTTGGGCCACAGCAACCCCATGCAATGCCACAGGCTTGGGGATGAGTGGCTGGAAAGCTGCCCAGCAGAAAAGGACCTGGGGGTGTTGATTGACAGCTGGATGAACATGAGCCAGCAGTGTGCCCAGGTAGCGAAGAAGGTCAATGGCATCCCGGCCTGTATCAGAAATAGTGTAGCCAGCAGGACTGGGGCAGTGATCGTCCCCCTGTACTTGGCACTGGTGAGGACCCACCTTGAGTACTGTGTTCAATTTTGGGCGCAGCAGTATAAGGACATTGAGGTGCTGGAGAGAGTCCAGAGAAGGGCAATGAAGCTGGTGAAAGGTCTTGAGAATAAGTCTTATGAGGAGCGGCTGCTGGACTTGGGGTTGTTTAGTCTGAAGAAAAGGAGGCTGAGGGGAGACCTTACTGCTGTCTACAGCTACCTGAAAGGAGGTTGTAGAGAGGTGGGCGTTGGTCTCTTCTTGCAAGTTACAACTGATAGAACAAGAGGAAATGCTGTCATGTGGCGCCAGGGGACATTTAGGTTAGAGATTAGGAAAAACTTCGACACTGAAAGGGTTATCAGACTGGAACAGGCTGCCCAGGGAAGTGGTTGAATCGCCATCCTTGGATGTATTTAAAAGCCATCTAGTTATGGTGCTCAGGGACATGGTTTAGAAGTGGGCCAGGCAGAGTTAGATAAGTGTTGGACTTGATGATCTTAAAGGTCTTTTCCAGCCATAATGATTCTATGATTCTAAGTTCTAGCTGATGTTAAAACTATTTGCTCTATTTATGAGAATTGACCAGAGTTGATTTGTTACATGGAATGCTGTGTTTCGAGATCTGTGGAGAGTAGGACTTGCTAATTAGATATCTTGACTTAGATTGGAAATAAATATTGGTAATACTTTTACTAGAAATAGCAGCTGAAGTTTTACAAAAAGCAGATTTAGTTTCAATCTTAAGATGTTATGTGCTATCAGCAAGCTTTCACTGGGTACGGGTGGCCCAGATGGCAATGCAAGGAGCTTATCAATATGAGGCAGGAAGACAAGTAATGTATTAGTCAGACTGAAAGCTCACTGTGGTTACTTAGGCTTCTGGAAAACAATTTGTTCTTCCTGAGCTGACAGTTTTATATGGACTAATGTGTGTAATAGCAATTAATGGACTCATTTCCTATAAATGTATGTAATTATTCTTTTTGGCCTTATGTCTCTAGAATGTACCCGGCCATGTTTAAACTGGCCTACAGTTCAAATATGCGCTGTATAAAGAAAGGTACTTGCCTTTTGGTTTGCTTTAGTAAGTCATTCCCTGTAAACCTTCTCAGTACTATGTTTGTAGCTTTCTCTGCGCCTGAATGGCTGTCCTTATGTTCTACCCCACACCTCCCTCCTGTCATCTTTTTCTAGAATTGAATTTGTGTTCTGTGGACTTAAAACACTGGTCATTCTCATCTCTGCTGTTCTGACAGTAAGACAGATTGAAATCCTCATGGTAAGTTGCTCAACAAATTCATATTTGCAATTTTTTGATCTTTTAGAGGAAAATTTTCTGGTCCTAGTGATTTTCCCTCTCCTTTTTATCATCTGTTTCCTTTTCAGTGCATTAATTCTGACACAATTACTCATGTTCTTCCTTTTTAAAGAATTGAACTGTTACAGGAACCCTCCAGATATACACTGCAGTGAACAGCAACACAGATAATTCATTCAGTTTCTCTGCTAACTGAGAGTCCATCTAACTTGCTGGTTTTGCTTCTGATCAGCCACCAGCCACTACCCTATCCTTGTAAGAAGTGATGAGGCTGTGCATCCCACTGTACACACAGCTGTGAATCGCTGCTGCAATGTCTCAGGGATCTTGAAACTGACAGAGATATCTTGCCACTAAAAAGACAGGACCTATAAGTTAACATGGAATTATGCAACCACAATTTGAGGGGTTTATATACTTGAATATACAGAGTTTCAGCAGTGCTCCAATCTAGAAGCAGAAAGTTACACGTGTTTTCTGAAACTCAGGATGGAGAACACTTGTTCTCATAAATGTGTTCAGAGAAAAAAAGAACAATCCCATTTGCTTACATGATTAAGGACTCTGAAACTTACTGTGAAAAGGAGTGTAGACTTGTGGCTTGCTCCTGCCATTCTCTGGACTAGCAAGATGTGAACCAAGTCTGGTCTAGAAGCCAGCTCGCCTCATTAGAGTAATGTTCTTCCTAAGCTAGTGTAAGGCACTGTTGATTATCTCAATGTCCTGCTAATAAAACCACATTAGCTGCATTACATCCTGAGTGGACTAATGCTGCCTCCCATCTGCTTTACTGGGAGCACAGCAAAGAAGTGTCTACACGGTTCAGGGTAGACGCAGTATGAACCATAAATACGAATGGTCTGAACATTTCTGAAAATGTAGGCTTCTCAACTCACTTAAGCCTTGCATATTAGAGCTACAACTAAATAGTTTAAAAAGTCTTAGTCAAAATTAATACAAGGCAAATGAAACATCTAATTGTAAAATACATGGTTGCAGCAGTCTTCTGGTTATGAATTATACTCTAGGAGAAAATATGAATAGTCCTGGGAAAAGAAAAATAGAAATGTTTGTGACTAAATTACCTTCCAACTTCACTCTTAAATTGTGTCAAGCTCGATACTTGTTTCTTCTGTTTGGTTGGTTTCTTTTTTTTTTTTCTTTTAGCTGATTTCAGAAACAAATGACATGCAAACCATCTCTAATTACTAGGTAGTATAAAGGTTTACAGCGTGACAGAAACTGTTATTGTGAATAGCAGTTTCTGTGTTTCAGTGCTGAGAGTTGCTGTTTCAAAATTTGCTCACAAAGACTCAAAGGAAAATAATCCCGTTTGCTAGAAAGTTTCCAAATGTAATATTCTTCAGTAACTTCATGCAATTCAGTAATAGAATGGCATGTTTGCAATGGGCTCAGGAAAAGAGATTTTTTTTTAAAGTTAGTATGAGATAGCTGAAATAAGGAGAGCTTGGGCTGTTTGTTTGGAGTAGATATTAACTTTGAGAAATAAAAGCATAAGGAATGCCATCTGGCCCATGAAAATATGCCATTGAAATGATTATGGTATTAAAGAAAACAGTCTACTAACATCTAGCAGTGTAATGAATATCACTGCTATCACTTTAAACAGGATGGCAAAACCAAGGATATGTTAGAGCAAGAAAATTCTCCATTGTGAGAGAAACAAAATTCTCCTATGTCATTTATGGCCCCTGGTCAGCAATTTAGATAAATCAGCTGATTCGAGACTGTTAGCAATGCAAAGCTGGTGCTGAATTACCATTCCAGCTTCCCTTGTGATGGAAATGTGTGTCTGCAGCTGCAAATGTAAAACCTCCTACAGATTTTCAATGTTCTGTTCCTTAGATAGCTGGTGTTTCTCTTGGCACTTAAAGAACCCTGTATTCATCTCTGGAGATATCAAAATATTGACTGTGACAGCAATGCATATATCACAAGCTGTACAAAATGAATTTGTGTCACATCACCTGTAAAGCCTGATAACCATACTGATCATTTCCAGCCGTCGGAAAGCTTTTGTGCTCTGATGTGAACAAGGAATGCTTGGATGGTTTGGAAGTGAGTAGAAAATAGTTATTGTTTTACAGTGGAAGGCTGGCAGCTTTTAACTTAGCTTGGTGAATATGCGTCAGAAACAGACAATGAACTTTAACCAAAAAACATACCAATTATTTCTGCTAGTCCTACCTGGATCATGCATCTGCAGCCAGGGAAGTGTGTTACTGAAGTCTTCTCTGCCATTTACATCACTGACAAAGTCATTTCAGCTGTACATACAGAAAATATGGGAAACAAAAAAACCTGTTCTCACTTATTAATTTAATACTGGACTCTGGTCAAATGAGTGAAGTTCCTGTTTTCAAATGTGATCTTCATTTTTAGGTCCTTCACACTTTACAGGTATCTAATATTAGCCATTTGCTTTTTCTGAATTCAGGAGGATTGAACACCTTTTTCTATTAACTACTACTTAAAGTACACTCTAGATTTGTAGGAAAAATATCCCTCTGAAAATCAAGTAATGAAATTTGAGACATTTTTGAAATATGACTTTTAATTTTCTGCACTTCAGTGTCCCCCTCTGTACAATGGCCATCCCAGCTGGATGTTGAGGATGCTTGTCAGCTTAGCAGTAAGCTGGAAGGAAGTCATTAATACTGTTCTCACATGGCACTATAAAAACTCAGGAGAGGAAAAGTCCATGGTAATTCCCTCTCCCCTATGGAGCTTTTTCCTTGCTGCTCTGTCAGGGGAAAGAGTGAATTTCTGCTGCTCTTCAATGGGCTTGCCTCTAAATCTCACAGATGTTGGGCCCTATGCAGAAACTCTGAATCTCCATGGCA
The DNA here is from genome assembly GCF_000708025.1 of Charadrius vociferus. Lineage (NCBI taxonomy): Eukaryota > Metazoa > Chordata > Aves > Charadriiformes > Charadriidae > Charadrius > Charadrius vociferus. Next base: position 2,156,546 of record NW_009648526.1, on the reverse strand, counting down.
GTTATGTGCCACTGATGACTGTGGAGATCTTGTCAGCACAGCCTTAAGGGATCTGTACTGTCCACTAAAGGATCCAGTGGAAACAACAAATATCTACTCCCACTGTGTTTCTCCATCCTTCTGTGCCCACCCGTCAGCGTGTCTGCAGAAAGTGAGGAGTATGTTTTAGTAGAGCGGCCTCTGCTCAAATACACATAACTGGGGCTCTCTGTGGGAGCTTTTGTAGGCCCATATCTGTCTCCTACAATATGGTTGTGATGTTGCCCACGTAATGTCTACTGTAGGTACAAAAAAAGTCCCACTGTGAACTTGCTGGACTGGCTGTTAGATACATTAAAATCTTCTAATTGGAATGTTTGCATTGAATGGTAAGATCCTGGGTCTCTATTTACCTTTGCAGTGTTTAATTAACTCCCTGTGAGATTGGTCATTCAGGCCTCAGGTTTCGAGGAGCTATGAACCAATCCTTAATTCTCTGTTAAATGCAGGGAGTTCTCATTTTAAAAGTTATCTTTTGTATGTTGAAAATTAATAATTTGTACATCAAGTAGGCATTGAATTTTACTTAATTTTCTCCCTGAGCTTTGCTAAAGCAGTGAGCCTGCACAACAGGTGAAATTGTTTAGCTGACCAGCCTGAGCAAGCCTGGTTTTGAAGAAAACTTTCTCTTTGCTCACCGCTTAAAACCTTCTGGAGATTTAGATGACCGATATGAAAGGGACCTTGTCTGCACACCAGAGCAGCTCACAATCATTTGCTGGAAACTGCAGACTGAGGCAGGTTGTTATGCAGTCTGAACAGTTTCCAACACATCTCCTTCACTGCATCGGTGCTGCAGGTAGCACTGTCCCATTCTTTGCCGTTTTATATGGAATTATTTTAATTTATTTGAAACTTCATGTATGAAAGATTAGGTTTTCAAACCCTTGATTGGTCAGTCTCAGGTCTCTTGGTAATCTATCTGCTCAAAGTCTCACAATAATATTTATAGAGTTTTCTATCATTAATGGCTTCTGATTGACAGGGTTGAATTTTTGGTGGCTAAAATAGCCTGAATTTCAAATTTCTGAACTTTACAAGCTATGCTAGGAAACTGCATGGGGAAAAGATAGGATTAAGATGGAAAAGGTAAAACAAAGCTAAAACCATTTTTATGGTTTTTTTCTAAGTAGGGTTCTGACTAAATTATTAATCTTACTCATTCTGTTTGAAAGAAGAAGGGCAGTTTTACACAAGTTTACCCTATTATGTACAGTATCAATTACATTTATGTTTAGTATATCTATTCCTTGGACTTATACAAGATAACCTCTCACACACGTAGATTTGCAGGTGACTGTGATAGTTCTTCCTTGCAAAATTCCTTGCTTAGTCATTATCAGTGGGGCTGTTATTAATTTCCTACTAAATTTCATAAACCTAGCACTGTTGAGAACAGATGTGCTGTAACTGGGATGCAAATGGAAAGGTTATGTGCTTGATCCTGATTATGTATGCTGGGGTGGTGGAGCTGTACCCACCAAGTCTGTCTGTAATTGGAGATACAAACCAGATTATTAGAGACATGATAATTACGCATGTGAAAACCCTTCCAGCAGTGGGCCACAATTAAGTCATTGTGTCTTTGGCCTCTCAGTAAGGAAACTGCGCTCATTGAGAGAGGACTGTATTTTAATAACATCTGATTTCATAAAACCAAAAAAAGCTATTTGTCCATCATGGAATAGAATCCTATAATTCCTGTTCTGGGGAAAACAATGCTGAATTTCAGATATATAAAAAATAGATAAAAATCTAGCACCATCTATTTCCATCTTAAAGCTTAGTTAGGTGTGTTCCCTGAGTAACATCAGCAAATCTACTGATATTACAGCAGTTACTAATTTTTTATATTTCCATGACATTAGAGTTATTTCAGGGACAATATAATGTGGAAACAGAGACACTGTAAGTGGTCCAAGGTCATAATGGTGGTACCAGTCAGAAAAAACAGACAGATTTTTAATATTGCATTTTATAGGCAGTTAAAGATGCTCCCAAACAGCTTTGCTCATGAATAAGATTCTCTTTTTTGATTACTTGTGGGCCTCTGAAAAGCAATGACAACAGCATGATTGTTCTGCAGGTCTATTTCTAGGGCAAAGTATAATGACATAGTCATAGAGCATTTTTGTAACACAGAAACAGCAAGACTATGTTCTGATTTGCTTGTTGAGCTGTTCTTCCCTCAGATAAGATATGAATGGATGAAATAATAACACCACCATTTTTTAAGGATTACTTCTGGTTTGGATGAGAAAAAAAAAACTGTTGGGTTGCATGTTTTTTTTGCTTGTTTGTTGTTGTGTTGTTTTTTTTTTTAATTATAGGGCTGTAGTTCAAAGGTAGTGACTAATTTTAAAAAAAAGTTACGATGTGCCAGTGTCTGGTTTATTACATCTACGACTATCAGCAGGTAGAAAGGTCATTCTGCGTTTAGGCAGGAAATTTTGTATCCAGTGAAATCTGCATGGAGCTTTGCATTTTATAAGTAGAAAAAAACAAAACCAAACCAAGTATAGACTAAGAGTATCGTCACACAAGAAATCTGTTACGAGGAGGTCTCTGTCTGCCCAAGTAAGGTGGTGAAAGGATGACACCAGTTGCAACTCAAGTGCTTATTCAGGAAATATTACAAATGACAGAACCTATTGAACAAGACCTTCTGCTTAGACTGCCAGTCAAGCTTGTCTAAGGGTACTAAAAATGGGAGAAAGAAGGTCTGAATTAAAGGGAAGGCTTTAGCAAGCAATTGCAGTAGTCAGTTATCTTATATGAAACAGGTACTGCAGGGGGATGAAGACCCACAAAAGAATGAATGATTGCAGGCTATTTTGATGCTTTAGAGATGTCTTTTCTTATTTTACACATCTTTCTCATGCCAAATCTTAGTCACAAAAAACATTTCCTAGGTGTTTTTCTTCATTTCTGCCTGAGATGAATCTCTAAATATTTACATGAAAGGTACATTGCATATAAATATTTAGGTGTTAGAGGAAAAATGCTTTGAAGCATCTTTACAGAGATTCCTTTGCAGTAGTAGTAAGATAAACCTTGACTCTGTTTTGCAGACAAAATGAACTGAAGTTGTTTTCCTGAAAGATTCAGATCTGGAAAAAACTCAAAGATTTTTCTGGGTAAATAGTGTGCTGACTGTCCGTATCTGTTATTGTATGAATAAGTTGTATAGATCTGGACACTTATCATACGTTTTAATGTCTTTCAGGCAAATGTGTACATTTTACAAATAGACAAGTCGGTTGGATGGTTAAAAATCTGTTTTACTTTCTGGCTTAAATTTCTCTGAATGGTGATTAAGTTCAAGTTATGGCCCTTGACTCCACTGTCTTGATGCAAAGTTTGCACTTCATCTGTACAGCTTCATTGCCATGAGATTTTGTCTGGCAGTTGTAACTGAAAGGTGCTGGAGACCAAACCTGGTTACTGATGGTATGGGATAAGTAGTGTAGAAATGGGCTTTCACTCTGTGTGGCATTAGGTCTGTGAGCCAATGAGAATAAAAACTGACTACATAGTTTGAGCCACTCTTATCTTCAGCAGTACCCTGGAGATACCTGAAGGCAATTATACTGAATTTATAGTCTTAGATTCCAAATTGTTCTTTTAAGTACTTTTTATAGAAATGCTGCTATTGGAACACAAAAAATTTAACGTTTCCAAATGGGAGCAGTTTATATAAGAAGGTCCTTCAGACCAGGGCACTGTCTTGTATGCCTGCAAACTGTTATGCACTCAGAGGTTTCCGTTAATGGCAGCTCAAGGGAACTGATGTGGATTAGTTCAACCCTGGAGCACCATGGTACAAACAGGCGTAATTCAAAATTGCATTGTCTGTCTTATTGCACTCATTGCTATTGGGAAACTGCATGTTTTGCATATTACTAAAGCAAAAAAACCTGGTGAAGGTGTAAGGAAGGCAGACCAAGTCAATGGCCAACCTGCACGCATTTTTGACTTTGAAGCAGCATAGAGACACTGGGATCTAAAATGCAACCCTTAAACTTGGGGCAGTCCATCTCAGGCTGACAATGCAGTGGGCTGTGCTGATTCATATGGTGTTGTTCCCAGAAGTGCAATCTTTTGAAGTAACTACTTTTTTCCAAATACTAAAGGCACTAAATAATTACCAAATGGCATCATTCAGTATATGAAGGATAGTTAAGGCAGTGGATCCTCATTCACACAACTTTGATTTTTAGATCATTATATATAAAGCTCATGAATCTCTACCAAACTTCATTCTCTGAAATCCATAATTGATTTTTTTCACCATGAGACTTGTACTGAACAAATCAATTTTTAGCATCTGTCTGAAAGCAGAGGTCATAAATCACCTATTTTACTACAAACTCTTGGGATTTCAGTAGCAGATTTTTAAAGCCCATTGGACTAATTTTACATGAGGGGTCTATCTACTTATTCTGCTGTAAAATGTTTTTCTCTAGTAAAATTTATGTGTGTGACTAGGAGAGGTTTTACTTGTTCTATCATTTTGTTTTGGCTCAAGATGTTTACTGGCTTTTATTAAAATGAAAACCAGTGGAAAAGTACGTTGAGCTTAATACTTTATTTGGATTTTTTTTTTTTTAATTTTATGTAGTGTTCTGTGAAGTCCTTCATGAAATTTAGCATTTACCTTGTGTTTGTTTAATCAGTTACTTAATTTGTATGCCATTCACTCTTAAATACCCTGCTTGGAGACAAAGCTCTACTATATTAGATGCTATGGAAATGTGAAGGAAGAGGACAATCTGGTTTTACCATCTGCTACTTGGACTTGAGAATATGTACTTACGTGGCTGATTTTATGCAGCATATATAATTCCTGTCATATTAAAAGTAATGTTCGCCATGTAGGAGCAAAAGAAAATGGCAATTACAGTGTCTATAGGCTAGCTTCATGTACGGCTGGTTAGTTGTTTATTTTCTTAGTCATGAACTATAAAGAACAGATTGTATAAGAACTACCTACCACAGAATTGCCTGCTCCATATTAGCTGGCTTCCCACTGTTATTCTGGCATAAGGTCTCTCCATACAGTTCTGCCACTGACTCAATAAGCAACCTTCTTTAGCGTGCTTGCAGTTGTGTTTCAAGGTGGCGGTGCTGCACACCTTTGCTTTTTTGCTGTCTGAATTGGGATAGTGGTATCTTAATTTGATGTATCATCTGCAGTGAAACCAAGCAGATTTATAGGGTTTTGCATAATTATAAAAGATGCAATTTGCCCATGCTCTGGAATTGGAGAGGAGAGGTTTCCTTGTCTTCTGGTTCAGCTTCTGTTTCCACAAATTAGAGATTATACTTAACCTTGTTTTGTGCGTGACTTGTAACTCCTCAGCTGATGAAATTCTCTGGGATTATTTTAGAATCATAAAATCATAGAATGGTTTAGGTTGCAAGGGATCTTAAAGATCATCTAGTTCCAACCCCCCTTCTTCTTTCATTTTATAGGTTGTTATTTTATTTTATCTACACTCCTAATAAATCAAAGTTTTACTTTCTAATGGAGTTCAAGTTACACAGCAAATCCTTAAACAGTACGGGTATCAAAAGTTAATTATGCAAATAATCCAAGTACTCCGCTGAGACCTTAGGAGCATCAGACTCAATTAATCAGTAATAAGTGAAACCTTTTAGGGCTTATTGTATTTGTTTTTTATTTGGAAAATAATTTTTGAATGAAAACGACAATTATTCAATATTTTGCTTCTAATTCCCCTGCAAACTTAATGTACCCAGCTAGGAACTTGCAGGTTGTGAATAAGCAAAACCAGCTATGAACCTCACTAATCTTAAAACTGAATGGCTTACGTATTCATGAAGCTTTATGAACGTCACTGGTGGATAACACTGCCCATTTTATATATTTCCTACCTCTCTCTATGAGTCTCCAAAGTCAAATCTCTTATGATTTGCTCTATGGGATACAGAGAATGCTTGTCAGGCGTATTGAAGAACAGAATAATAACTAGCTCTTTATTTATTTGTCCCATTGCAATGTCTTTCATGTGGGCTTATACATGTTAGTGATTTACCAGCCACATTAACACATTTGTTTTCTGAGGATTAAGCTTAACAGTGGGAAAACATATTTTCTGAGTAGTTTACAGTGTGTAACCTATAATTTCAGCGACTACACTGATTATAGAGAAGAATTACTTTAAACCCCTTGGATTAGACAGCATCAGCTAAAAAAGTAGCGCTTTTCTGAAGTCAATATTAAGCATCATTGTTATTTAATGCAAACCATGTATTCTCCAGAAAGGGAATGAAGCTGACCACAACCACCACTAGCTACAGTGCGCTAGGATGCAGGTTTGAAAGTGGAAGAGAGATTATTTGTAGCTGAATAGAAGGGGAAGCAACCTGTCAGCAACCTTGCATGTGTAATCATGGCAGTGGGAGGAGAGGGAGGCCTGGAGATTTAGGAATGTTTTTCAGGGTGCAAGGAAGAGTGGCTGTTCCCTAAGGTCAGGGAGCAGTTCCACAGCTGGCAGGGCAGGGGTCTCTCCAGCCTTTTTGGCCTATAAAACTGAGGAAGAAAAAAAAATCTCCACCGTGAGTAAGGGTTATCTTTCAGCTTTCTCCCCCTTTAGCTCTGGCATTTTACAGGTGAGGATAAGAGAAAAATCTCCAAGCTAATTCCAGTTCTGGAAGCTGCGTATCTTACCGTTGTCATCATGTCCATCCTAATTGCTCCTGCTGCAAGGCTAGGATTTTTTTCATGACAGAGCGCCACTGTTTCTATACAAGTGGAACATTCCTAGCGTGCAGTTTCATTTGCGTTAATTTAGGCTTATTTTTGGTAACACTGAGCTTTGTAGTAATCCACAAGGTTCACAACATTTAAAGTAGATATTTGGTCTTCAGAAGATTCAGAAAGCCAGAACAACACATAGAATCATAGAATACCAGCTTGGAAGGGACCTCAATAGGATCATCTGGTCCAACCTTTCTTGGCAAAAGCACGGTCTGGACAAGATGGCCCAGCACCCTATCCAGCTGAATCTTAAAACTGTCCAGAGATAGGGAATCCATACAAATTCATGTTCACTTTTCAATACAGAATGCAGCAGAAGGCCTGAAATCATACTTTATACTTAGAAATTCCTCCTTTCAGGCTGGGGAGTTTCCTACCTGATACTAGATGATAGCATGCAGAGTAGTGGAGCCAGTTCTACCAGGTGAGTTGCCAGTGCCTTTTCTCCAGATGACCAGGCAGTCTGGTAGAGCACTTCCTTGGGGCTGGGAGTCCTAGGCTCCAAAATCTCCATACAAAGGAGGGACCTGAACTGTACAAGTGCCCTACGCACTGAATTGCTTCTTATTTTTCAAGAGGGAAGGGTCCTAACAATGGTACCAGCCCATTTCTTTTCTGACCACGTTTTCTAATTATCAGCCCTGAAATAACCAGCCCCTGTGGATTGCCTGTGGGTTGACACAGTAATAGAGACCCAATTCTGTCACTCCAGAGAATGGCTCAGATTGATCCATGTAAAGGTATGCACCACCCTGCCCAGGCTGGAAACATTCTGTGGAATTGTGGCGTGTGCAGGAATTCCACATTGACAAGGTAGCCATGTATGAACTTCAGGTACCCCCTGCAGGTACCTGAGGGATGACTTGTGGTTTTGAGTATTTCAGTTTTTACTTCTGTTGCCTAGATCCCTTTTGGATGCAGATTCACACTGTTTTCTTCAAAGCCTCTTTATTTTATGTGTACTTGTCTCTTTTCTATTCCTCTGTACGCAGCATTGGTGCTTTTTAATAAACATGATGGGAATTCAGTTAATTTTAAGTCTTTGTCACTGTCACGTTACAAAATGGCTTCATTGCCTGTAAAAGTAGCGTTAGTATAAATATTTTGAGGGAGCTTTTAACTTGTATTTCAAGTTGATATATGAGAAGTGCTATATGTTTATTTAGAACAACACACAAAGCAGAAGAATCACCAACTGGCAAAACCAGCACTGTTAGTTTGGTCTTTGTGATAACAAAAAAACCCCACCCAGAAATGTTGTTTTCATAGTCCGTCAAAATGAAAAATGAAATTGGAACTTATCTGGAAACGACAAAGATGCTCTTGGAGATAAAATCTGATGAAAATCCATCAGTGTGGCAGAGGGAGATTGTATTTCAGGGCAGTTCACCTGACTGAGCTGGAAGGACTCTGAAGCTGCAGACAGTGACAAAATGCTGGCTCTATTATTTGCATATTTATGTCAAAGCTGAAGCTTGCCAAATTTAAAATGTCCTCCCTAGTTATATCTCATGACAGGAAACTTGAAATGGGAAATAGTATAATGTTGTGATTAGAGTGTCATTTATAATGTGGCTGCTTCCAGAAAATCTCTGGTTTGAGTATCTTGCAATGAGTGGATTTTTCTTTCACATAGCAGTAGTTAACTTTGACCAACTGTTATTGTATATAGAACTTTAATCTGAATGTGTGTGGTTTTTTACAGACACACATATATTCAAGTGTGAATGAATGGAAGGTTAATCATAATCATAGAGTCATATTCAGTATGAAAGCAATACTGGTACTAAAGATGGCAGAATTTACACCATTCCCAAAGACTAATGCTTTTGTACATCTCATTTAGAAAAAGCGCATGGGAGCCAACACGTGGGAAGAAGGTTTGAAATTTTGGAGGAGTATCCTAAGCCTATCACAGTTCTCTTTTATGAGCAGAAGCTGATCAAAGTGACTGCATTTTTATTGGTTATCTTTGTCATTGGAGATGCACGACATGGCTCTTTTCATTTCAATGCCTCTTCCATGAGTTTGTATAGCTGTGTTATGCTCCTTAAGGCATCTGCAATTGTTGCTCATATTGAAAAGTAATATTAAAAAAGGTGGTAATGTACCATGTTTGCTCAGAGACTGTCTGATTTTATGATGTAGATAGATAGGTATCTGGACAAATTAATTTTTTAAACCAATGAATGTCATCAGTGGATATACTTGAAAGTTTGTGTAATGAAGGCTCTTGATAATTGTACTTTTCCCTGTCCAGAAACAACAGATCATGTTCAGAATACTTGCAATCAGTTCCTTGAAAAAAGTGTTTTAATAAGCTAAAATGTGTTGAGTGATTTTCTATCTGCTTGCAGAGACAATCTGAATTAGTTGAAAAAGTTTATTACTTATCATCCAGCTCCAAAGGAAACACCCTTTTACAATATAAGGGATTTATATTGATTATAATGGAAATTGTGATGGCGTTGAAGCCCTCTCAAATTTAAAACCTAAAGGCAAGTGCCATGTAAGGTTACATCTTAAAAATCAGACTCATTAATATTTTCATATTTAGTAATTATACTTATGACACTGGATGTCTTTTATTATAGTTTTAGAATTTCTGCAGTGATTGTGACCTGAAAGTCTGATCGTGGCCTTTAAGTATAACATGATTCATTTGTGTTTCCTTGGAAAGATTTCTATTTAAAAAAAATAGAAAAAAAAAAAAGTAAGGTGTGTCCCGAGGTGCTGTTTCATGCTGAGGAGTGTTTGTGATGCAACATGCCTGGATATATAAAATCTGTTTGGCACAGAGTAGCTTTTTCCTGTATAAAAAGTAGCAGATTAGACACACTATCTTGGATTTACAACACAGAAGTATTTAAAACTGTCCTTGATTCAAACTTCACCTGGGTGGCTACAAACAGTGTCACATTTAAATTGCTTGATTTCCTTCCTTGTTTTGTACCCATGCTTTCAGAGACTCGTCCTTTCAGAAAAAGAGTACAATGTTCTGTTGGGGCCAAATTCTGCAGTTGTGTTAATTGAACAATGTAGTTCAGGGCAGTTGTGTGACTTTAACCAAGGACACAATCTGATGTCATTTCCTGAGGACAGCTGCATATCAAGGTAACAATAGAGTTACTGACAGCTGTATGGTTTAAAATCATTGCTCTTGCTTTATTATTCTGTTGTATTTATTCAATGTTAACAATTCCTAGCAGTTAGACACTTGAAACACCATCTCCCCCACCAGCTTTTGTGTATACAAGTGATCAAGTAGAAATGGTAATTATGTGTAATAATGACCAGGCACATATCAATCTGGACATCAGATTTCAGTGGCAGGTATGCCATGTGGTGTCAGGGCTATAGCTGTTTGGATGTGTGAGTTGACTGAGAAAACAGAAGTTGTTCAAAATTCTACCAATTTTTCCTAAATGTTCTTTGGATTTTACTTGACTTTAAATCCAATCCTATTTCTCTCATCTGTTTCCAAGCCTTATTTCAATCTCTCATCAGAATATCTGACACTATTCTCTGCAGGCCTCCAAATTGCCTGATATGCTTTAGATTGATTTCTGCATCACGGGTGCATTTACAAACGTTGTCACTGTTTTCAAAAGTGGGTGCCCAAGAGCTGAGCACTTTGCTTCTCTTGAGAACACCCAGGTAGAACTAGCCTGAGTTTCAGATTAGCTGAATTTCCTGGAATGACTCCAGCCCTTTTCAGACTAATGTATTTTTATCTTAAGGGTTAAACTGAAGACTTGGGGTTTTTTACTGCATAACTGAAAATGAATCTTTGGAGGGTTAACTTTTAGAACCTTTGGGCAACAAATACTGGCCAAAATGTTATCCATCTGGCTGCTATTTGGACAGTCTAGCTTGGGTGTTCAGTGCATGGAGGATCAAGCCCAGGACAAATAAATGATCTGGGCTCTTAACAAAAACAAATCATAATGAGTTTGTGGGGGAACTGATGATTCACTGCTTTGAGAACACTAGCCTAGAGGGTTGTGGATCTGCAGTACATACAGAGCCCAGAACTTTAAAAATGCTAATATTGATTTCCTTAAGTAAGAAAGATTCTATAAATTAACAGTTCCCACAAGAATTTTGCAGCAGAGCTGTCCATTCTCAGAGATTTCTGTTCTGGATTCACGGTCAGACTCTGTATCAGACTGGGAGTACCACAAGTGCTTTTTTGATTAGAGCGATGGTTGGAAATCTGTGGGTGGAAGGAGACAGCAAGTCGAACCCTTGTTTGGAGTGGAAGATCTGAGAAGAGAAGATTTTCTGTTAAAAATGTAAATGTTCAGGTACAAAGGTGAATTGGGGAGCTGATTTTCTAACCCAAGCATTGTTTCAATGTTACAAAAGTAATAAAAAGGTAATGTTAACATTGATTAATACTGTAGCCATTGATCATGATAACATGTTGCTTTGATCACAGATAGCTCTGCACATCCAAACATGGATTATTGATTTTCTTCATTTTTTAAAAAGTTTTCATATTACTCTTTATACTGAACTTTTTTAAAAAAATACATTTTTCTTCCTAAGTCTTAACCTCATTCCTGTATGTGAAAAAATACAAAGAATCAAAAACATTTGAAGCACTTTTAAAAAGTCTCCTTTTAAATAAGTCAAACAATTTTACAGGTTTAGTGACTGAAAATCATAACAATAAATAGTTTTCTCCTGGAAATCATTCATTTAAGAATATGCCAGCTGCAGTCTAATCATTGTACAATCTGTTCTGCAATATGTAGGACCTTGAGATTTAATATAATCTAATTTAGGACACTGAGATTTAATAAAATCTAACTTACTGAATGTTTCATCTTTTGGGAAGCATTTTCAGACTTTTCTGGGACTTGCTTGAAATATTTAGTAGTTCCTCAGACATAACTTTGTAATTTTGAGCAACAACATGAGATGTGAAAATACGTATCTTTTCTGTGTATACAGGAACTCTATGCTTTTATTCAAATTCTGTAAATGAAAGAGGATTGTATTTGTAGTTCTACAATGACTGTCATGGAATATTACAAGACCAGTTTTTGTCTACTTCATATATCAGAAAATACACTGCAGTTTTATGACACAATATAAAATTGAAGGACATGAGGTCTGTATTAATATTATAGTTATGAAAGGTTTATAACTTTCTTCATCAATCAGATGGGGATTAAGTCTATTCCTAATTATTCTACATCATGATATTTCTCAATGAAATTCCCTAATTTAAAGAAACTAATGTGTATAAAGGAAGAAATGTAACCTTACATCTGAAAGCTACTTTCAGAAGCTTATAAGAGTTACATCATACTTAATAAAGGTCTGATTGATAGCTGAACCAATTTGAAAAGAAAGTTGGGATAAAAACATTTACTGAAATTGAAAGGGATTGCAGGAGCATTTAGTGAAAAGCAGCGTTTGTGACATACTGCTTTTCTGACAGATATTTGTTTTTTATTCTGGAATAGGTATGTTATACAGGGATTGATAAAGTGCAGTATTGTAGAATGACTGTCTTACAACCTTTAAGTAGAACTGTTGGCTCCTTGGCTCTGATTTGTCAATGCATCTCAGTAGGATAGGTACATGGGTATCAAGCTTCATTAAGAAAATTGCGTTTAAAATTATGCAAATTTGTATAACTGCTGTATTGACACCCCAAATTGAGAAATTATATTTAAAAAGCACTGGACCCATTTCTGGTGGTTTAATCCTGCCTTGGCAGGGGAAATACAGAGCTCAGTATTTCATTAAGCAAGAAAAGTATTTTCTCAGCTGAGCCACCTAAATACTTTAGATATAGATAATGTAGGAGGAATTTAGTGCAATTCTAGTCTTCAGCATTAAACCAAGAACATGTCCATTATTTTTAAAGCACAGATTCAAGCTGGAAAGTTGTATCACTTCATCTCCCTCTGGCACAAAGTTGTTCCTAATCAGATTTTTTTAATGCATTGTAGTGAGAAGTAGTCAATGTGACAGTGTTCGAAAAGGAGTGATGGTGATATGATCTCATTGCCTAAGAGGCTTCACTATACAAAAACTTCAAAAAATTCTTGTCATTGTTTCACCTGAATATTTCCTTATCTAAACCCTGCTGTGTATATATCAGTTAAATTTCCTCAGGATATTTCGACTTTCAGTGCTCTACTATGTATCTGTATCATAAGTGTTGATGATCTATATCTTTTTGGTGAAAATATATACAATATTTATTGCTTTATTTCAACTTTCCATGGCCATCAGCATTAGCCTATTTAGATGTTGAAAGCATTATATTGGAACATATACTGCAAATAAAATGTAGAATAAAATGAATGTGTAAGCATGTGTTGCATACAGCAAAAATAATTACATTAATTTGCAGTATCTATGAAGGGTTGATGTTAATTCAGAACATTTTTGTGATGCAGAAGTAAAATTTGCTGCTGATGGATGTTAATGTTGTAGATAAGTTACAAACCCAATAAATGGATTATCTGCTGCAGATATAACACTGGCTAAGTATTCATACAAAGAAGGTAAAGTGAATAGAATGTACATGGAGGCTTTCTGTTAATTTCTTTTTTCTTTTCACTTTTTTTTAGTGTATAAACATGATGGTGTCCAGTAGGGCATGCATTTCACATGAGTATTCTGTTAGTTATCTTATACAAACAACATCTTCCATCTATAGTTACAGTCAATTGTTAGAAATACTTTCTTGCTAATGGTTGATTCTTGATTATTTTGAAAATGTTTGACCAAAAAGACATCTTCTGAAGCTGTGTGTGCTCCAGAATAATCATCGTGTCGCTTGCTGTCGCCTGGGTTCAGGCCGTTGAAACTTGACCTGTGGAAGACATACTGAAGCTGTTTCTAAGAAAATAATTTTAGGAAAAACTCCTTTCCTATTTCAACGGAAGTGGACTAGTTAGAAGCCTTCACAGACCAGAGAATTAAAAAGAATCTAGTCTGTTTTCATAGATTAACAGAAACAAATAAAAAGATTACATGTCTTTCAGCTAAAGATAAATACATGTTTTTGATGTACTTTTAAGTTTAAAAATACATTAGAAGCTTTTATTTTTAGGTAATCTCTTGTACAATCTGTCTTTCATAGATTTATATGTGCAATGTAAATTGATCCCTACTGAAATGAGAGGATAGGAAGAGAAAACAATTTTATTCTGATAGCTCAGTGTAATGGCCAAGAGAATGACTGTTTAGTGGGCCCAGTAATTCTTCCAGGTGACATTCAAATTGACTTTCTCTGTTGTGTTTTCAGATCCCAAGAAGACGACTAAGGCCAAGTGAAAGATCTTGGTCGACTATTCCTAATTAATTTAAAATGCTTGAATATTCCCTGTGGAAATGGATGATTAAGTTCAACTTGTTTTCCACTGATTAGAGAAAACCAAAAATTCAAATTATGATTTGATTTCCATGAACCTTTATGTGCAAACAAAGTTGTGTTTTGTTTTTGTTTGTTGTGTTTTTTTTTTTCTTTCCCTTGTTTGCATAACTGGAGCATTTTAGATGTAGAAGTGTGTATGTCACCCCATAGAAATGCAGAAGATTAGATTCCCAAATGATGTGCTATAGCAAAACATAGTAATAAGCAGCAGTTTGGATGAAACTCTATTTCATTGAAAATATAAATATAATAAAGACCTGGGCAACAGTAGGAAATTGTTATTGATTTCCATGCATGACGCACCACTGGGTTCTGACAAAGAGCTGATTACAGATATCCTCTGCTCAAGAAAATATCCAAATGTTCTGCCTGGGGCAGCCTTGTAGCTGGTGTTCAGCTGTGACACAGCCTTTGTGTGAGTACCCAGACAGAGCTAATGAGTGGTGCCACGGCTTGGACAGACTGTGCATTAACCAGAAGTGCTGCAGCTGCTTGCAGTCACGGAGTTGTTTTTCTTTGAATTTACCTATTGCTCGGGAAGTAATTGGCAACAAGAGGTGGTAGGAAATTTTCTGATAAAATAAAATACTCAACAGATATTGAAAGTTAGTAATTTCTTTTGCTGGATGAGACTAGTGGGTCAGTCCCATTCACAGACAATAGAAATTCTGGGTCACAGCCCATAGGGGTTTCCCATGACAAGTTTGCTCCAGACATGTGGGCTCTGAACATGTTGAATTCAGTCCTCAAGGAATGAATTGACGGAGAGGACTCTGTCCTGAATCCTGCTGTACTTCAGAGTGAAATTGTGTTAAGGCTAGTGCTGCGCGGTTCCCAACTCCTTGTGGTCCTGGGGTTCAGCTTGTGCAGAGCGTGGTTGCTCTGCCCAGAGAACAGTGTGGGAGGAGCCGTGCCCTGATCAGGGTCTTCTGTGCTTCATTGGTCCTGTAAGCAAATTGTCAAATTAATTCATCATGACTCCAGGACCTTTTGTTTCAGGACTACTGCACTTCAGTGTTTTTTAGGGCAAAATTTTCTCAGAACTTCTGGTTCACGGAAAATTAAGTGAGAGACTGATGCCAAATCAGAACTAAATTGATGCTTTTATGAAACACCTATCCAGCCTTTAAAGCCAGGTTTACTGACCACGGGGAAGATTCAACTCCTAGAATTCTCTAATTCAGTTGAAAGACGATCATAATATTTGTAGTCTGAAGTACAGTTGAAAGAATGTCAAAAGGAAAATTGATTTTCCATTGTATCTATTCCTTACTAGATAAGTTTTCTTTTAATTGATTGAGATGTCATCAAGTGAGCTATTTTGGTGATTTTCCCTATCCTTATTGACTAATATTTAGATGATCTATAAATGCAAATATGTCAATTCTCATAATGCATTAGACTAATTACTGTATCCCATTTTTAGTCTGAAATTCAATTAGCTGAAGACATAGCAGAAAGACAGCGATATATAGTGTGGAAGAGAACTAGAAAGTACTTTTAAAATCACTGCCAGAGAGGGTACCCATTTATGGCTGTGTTTTCCTTTTAAAAAAACCTTTTAACTTAGTTTTGTTCAGAGAGATAGTTGGAGTCCTGAAACACATTTAATAAGCTTCTGAATTTGGAAGATTTTAGTGGCTTTAATAGCTAAGATTGAACTGCTTTTGGCAGTCACAGATATGGCTGGTTGTGATGGTTTGTCAACCCAAACTGTTCATCAGGCTTAGTCTGGGGAATAAAAACCGTCAAAGTTATTTGAGAAAGCTCAGCAGGCGAGTCTAGAAATTGCCATTAAAATGTTATGGATGTGGTTCCAAATGACAAGGGGACAACCTTGCACAAAGAAATCCAGACAGAACAGGAAAACCTTTCCAAAAAGACTGTAATTATTTTGACAGGAGATATTATAGGCCAAATATTTTAAAAAATGGCCAATTCTCAAATTGTGATAACTAGTGTCAGGAGAGATTTTACAGTTCTTAGTTGGTGGCACTTCTCATGGTAGGGGTGACAGAAGTGATGCAAGTCTCTTTGAGATAGCAGAATACAGTCGATGACAAAACTTTCTGGTAACTTGCTTTACACTTGCAATTTGATCCGAAAGGATTTCAGTACTTGCTGGACATGTTTGTCATTTTGTAAAGCTTTAGCAGAAGTCACAAAAAGTCTAGTCACCCAAATTCTGTAGCTATGCACACTTGTGTTCATTCCAGTGCATGTACTCCTTTTTTTTTTTTTTTTTTTTTTTTGACTTTTAGGATGGTGCAAACGCCATATTAATTTTATCTCAGTTTTTCCTCCTAGAAAAGAGGAGATAGTAAAGAGACATTTTCTCTATAAGATAGTACTTGAAATTCCTTTTCTTTAAAATACCACTACTAGCACTTCAAAATAAAACAATTGCTTATTCTTCCGTGAAACTCTTCTAGCAATGAAGAAGATGCACCTCCTCTTTGATAAGCACAATTTTTTAAGGCTACCTACTAAGATCTTCGGTTCAGTGTGCTTGAGTTATGCAATACTCTGAAGGCAAATCAGTTTTTTCTTAATTTGTGAGAATAAATAAAAACTCACAAGGTGATAATGTACACTTTGTAGGGAGTTTCTTACAATTGACCTTATTCTTTTTCTGTTGCTGTCTCTTATAGACAGTATTTGATTCCTTTTATGTTTTTTTCTGCTTGTAATGGCATCGAGTTTCTCTAAGAAGATTGGGTGGAATCTAGCCTGCCTGCAGAGGAGGTTATGGAAACTGCACTTGCCGCAAGTGAGAAGGCTCGAATTGGGAGCAGCAGGCGTTGCCTCAGAGGGGGTGGAAGGAACTTCCTAAGGATCAGAGGAGACCGGGTAGATTTTTCCTCAACTCAGAAAATTAATGAGCTGGGTAAAATCACCTCTAGAACCAAAGATGTGCCTGTTTGGACAGTAGGCTGGGAACTGTTTTGTATAGTTTATTTTTGTTGTGTTCCCCTTTAATTTTCCTCGTGTGCCTTCTCTGTTTAAGAAGTCAAATCTTTGAGTTTAATTCCGATGAAGCTTGTCTCTTTGGAGTTTAAAAGCCTTTCAGCATTCTTTTGGGAGCTGGCTACAGGTGAAGGTCTCTGCAGATGCACTGCAAAGCCCTGGCCACCTCAGGATCACTGTTTCTGTTAACTTCTGAAATAATTGTTCTTGACCTTGAATACTGCATATTCTTTTAATCTCTATGACTTTTTAGATTGTGTGAGCAGCAATGCTATTGTAGCTGTGTTTTTATTGCTCATCTAGGGAAGCTTTAAACTCTGTAGCTCTGTTCCAAACAACTTTTGGTATATATGTTTTTTATTATATTGTAAAATATAAGCTTTATAATTAGTTGTCAAATGTTACTTTGGTGTAACCCTATGAAACTTCAAAAAGGATGATGGGATTGTAGATCACAACAATATTTGAATTCAATTGTTTTGCTTATAGTTAATGTTGTGAACATTAACCAGTGCTAGATTTTTAACTCCCAAATATATAGGTGCATTCTGTGAGATCATGCTCATTCTGTCTGTAAGATGTTAAGGCAAATGTTTTCCAAGAACTGTATTCATGTAAAAGCACAAACATATTAAATGTAAACAGGATGAGCTATGCAGGTGTTCAATCACGGGCCCATTTTGGAAAACAGTCATTTTTGCCCTGAGGGCATAATTTGTTTGCAGTGTGGTGAAACACCCCTGGGTTAGTTCAGTAGAAGTTGCTTTGAAACTGAAGCTCTGATCAAGGGAGTTAATTTAGGTTGTCCAATTAACCTGGCTCTACTGGTTCCTGAAATTACATTTGTGTCTATCTGTGATCCTGTCTCCTCCACATCTGTCTTCAAGTCTTGTTCATTTCTGCTAGACCTTGTCATACTCAGAGAAAAGGGGGACCATCAAATAGGTTTGTATTCTATCTGACCCCGGGGTTTATGTGTTTCTGTTCTTCAGGGAAAAGGAAAAAGTTCTGTGGTGCTTTTAAATGTACAAACAAAATACTTGGTCCTAATGATACTTGCAAAAGTATGAAAGTTTTTCACTTTGCAGTGATAATGTCATCATTGTTGTTTTCTTTGTTGGTTTACTTGTTTCACTGAGTTTTACGTGTTTCTGCAGGAAGATTCAAGGGATGTTTTCTCAGATACTAGGAACTGCTGCAGAAAATGTTTTACCGCTCTCTTGAGGGATTTCAGTGAATTCTGCAGAGTGGAGGTTTGAATCTGAACGAAGATGTATTGTTTTCAAGTTCTGAACAGGCATGTCCACAGGATTCTGCGGCATGTTGTAGCACCTGGATTCTACTGTCCTCTGCTTTCCTCATCGACAGCAGAGAAAACTCCTCAATTTTCAGTAAGGTACAGCAAATTTTAGAATTCTAACATGATCCTGCTTCAAGTTTTCTCCAGGAAAACTTTAAATGATTGGGGGTTTATGGTGCTTAAAGCACACCCTTCCATTTTGAGAAAAATCGTTGCTTTCCTGTACCACCCTATATGTGTCTATCTGATGTGTTTTGCTGTATATTTGTATTGTAATTCCTTTAATGGAAGGAATGTATTTTTATTATTATTATAAATACTGGTATTTATTTGTTAGATCAACTACATATATGAAGAGGGGAAAAAAAGGTTTTTAAATATTCCAAAAATATTGCCTACAAATATTTGTTAAAAAAATTATTCCCCTATCTTTAAGTCAACATTACTCAATTGGAGAGTACATTGCCATTTATATGACTGAGTGGCAAATCACCAGCACAAATAGTGATCAGTTCCCAAATGGTTCTCAAATGGTTCATAAACTGCAATTAGTTACCAGGAAATAATTCATAGTACCATTGAATAGTGAAAAAATAGTTAAATTCCCAGGGTTTTTTTACAGTAATGGAAATGGAAGGAGGGATGAAGTTTTTCTAGAAAAATATTCATTGTGCATTGCTAGCCTGATTCTCAATTCTTCAATGTTTTGAAGGCAGATAAACTTCTGCCTAATGTTGTGTTCAAGGGATGTGTTATTTGGGATGCTGTTCTTTACTCTTCTAGGAGTGACAAAAGCAATAGATGCGTATCTACACAAAATTGGCAAACTTCCACAGGTTTCCCTGAGCAGGAGAACTAATGCGGCTTTTTTTTAAAATTATTTTTTATTTATGTTGATGTCTTTTCCACTAACATAACACAAAGATTCTAGTCTGTTATCAGCACATGCAATAACTCCCCAGTACAATAACTGGAGGACCTTCTCATCACCCCCCAGGTTTATCCACCGGCTTAATATGTCCCTGGTGTCCTTCAGTTTGCCTTCAGCTCCCTCCCATGTCGCTTAAACGGCCGACTGGCCAAAAGACAATATTTGCTGTGGCAGGTATAGAGCTGTGCACATGCTGTTTGGCCAACTGGCTGCCCTTGCTTCACACGATACTGACCTCTACTTCTTTCCTTCCTTTCCTACAGTGGGCAACTGGCTCTTTATCAGTCCCTCCTCCTCATAAAACCTCTAAAAACTGCCTTTGAAATATTCACAGATTAATAGAGCTTAACATGCCTTTGTTTTTTTTTATTAGGCAATCAAAGCAGGGTATGTGCACTTGTTTTTAGGGTAATTACTGTCCATTGCAAGTAAAAAGAACATCTTATTTTTCACATAATGATTAGTGGAATTAAAGCTCATGCTGAATAGACTAGGCCCTTCTTTCTCATTTCTGTTAATCTCTAGCTGGTCTATTTGAAGCTGCATAAAGAGAAACTGCAGAGTTGTTATGAGTCTAAAGTAATGCATTAATAATTCATCTCCTAGAATTCCTTGGCTGGAAGGAAGTAAAATACAAAGTTTATTATTTATTTCAGCATGCTTTGGTTTGAGCCTGCAAGTGAGAACTATCAAAAAAGATTACAGGGCAACACAAAAGTTTTAAATAACAATAATTAGTAAAGTGATTATACGGAACAGTATTTGAAATATTTCCAAAATTGCAAAGATTATTTTGTTGTGAAGCAAGAATTCTTACTTTGACTATTCATCCATTTTCAGAGAAGAATGATTTTATCCTAGAGTCTTGATAAAATACTCTAATCAAAGCATACATTCATATTTTTTCTCTGAGGAATGATTTAGCTTATGGAAATTTGTCTGCGTACATTATGTTCTGATATTCTGGATATACTTTTTCTGAGGTCCTTGATGACCCACAGCAGAGGTAACACATTAGCAGGAAAAACACAAACACTGAAAATAACTTCTCTGCACTAGAAGAGATATCACTGTGTTCGGGGTTAATCAACAAAGATATTGTAAATAATGCTGAGTGGTTGTAATAACAACTTGTATGAATTCACTTTACTGTACAAAAATATTGGAAGAGCAATATGTTATATTAAGTACATTACTATATATATTACCAATTACATAATAATAATATAATTATACATGTTGTATTATGTATTATATTACACACAATTATATATTATCTTTATTGAAAATTATTATTTACATTAACATAGTAATTATTATTAATACAATATCTGCAGATATGTAGATGATACTGTTATTAGAACTGTGGTATTAATAGCCTTCCTAGCTTTTAGTAAGATCATATGAGTACTAACAGTAAGAAAAGGACCTCAAAAGTGCTGGGCAATCTGTTTCAGCAGCTGTGAAAAGCTATTGGAGCAGCCCTTTCAGATTGGCTTGTGATTAATAGCGGGGAACTAAGAAACTAAGTTGAAAGCACAAGGTAAAAAAAAAAAATCATAAAAGACAGAACCCGCTTTTTAAGGAAAAGAAGGTATCGGAACAGCAGAATAATACATTTCAGAGAAGCAGAATTCCACAAATTCAGGGAATTGATACATAGGATTTCTTGGGAAGATAAGCTAAGGGATAAAATAGTGCAGCTGCTGAGGGAGTTTGAGACTTTGCTTTTTGGACATGTAATACAATGGGGAGGTGAAATAGGAATGATGGAAACAGACCATGATGGCTGTCTCAGGAGCTCTTGACTTGAAGACCAAATAGAAATCATACGAAATGGGGAAGAAGAGCATGTAACAAAGGGTGAATGCAAAGGAATAGAACAAATCTGTAGGGATAAAATTGGATAGGAGTTTCAGTTAAGAAGAGACACACAAGAAAACAGGCAACAGGGATAGAACTAAGAGGAAATAAAGGAGGTATATTTCCTCTACTAAACAGAAAAAGCATAAATTCTCTGATTCAGAGAAGGCTAAAGTGTCCAGTATCTTTTCTGCAAAAATGCTTAGTGTGTCTATATTTACAAAGATTCAGGTTAACAAGGAAATGAAAGTTTAGGTCAATTTACCTAAACCAAACGTTTTGGGATACTTCAGGGATAAATGTTCAAGTTGGCAGGATCTAATTAAATTCTCTTTCCAATGCTTCGCAAAAGGGAACTGAAGCCACTTTTGAACTCGTTTATGATTATCTTTTTGAATGAATGCAGCCAGCTGCTCTGCAGAAGTGTTGGTACAACTACGCTGGTTGGTCTGGCCTGTTCATACTAGGGAGCAATCACCTTCCCTAGCTCCGAGGGAAGTCCTAATTTAGTGAACTCTCCTATCAGAGGTTTTGATTCAATCCACAGAGATAGAAGTCAAATACACAGTTCCAGTCTTTGTTTGGACTTCCCCCCAGATTAAAGGTGGTTCAGGGAGTTTTGATTAAGTCCCAAATCCGCTTATGAGGGACAGCTGGTTGGTTTGCAGCAAATAAGAAACTGCGCTTGCTTCCCTTGTACTTTCTAGCTAACGAGGTTACCTTCTAGCTACCTTCTTACCTTCTGGAAATGCACTTTGATTTTTTGATAGTATGGTTATTAGCTAACTTTCTCTCTTTATCTTTCTCTCTCTCTGTTTTGTTTGTGGTTTGGTGGGGTTTTTTTTGTTGTTGAAGAAGTAGGAATGTTTCTGCTAGCAATGAGAAATATTGCACGTGTGTTAAGATTTTCACGTTAAGATGAACTGTGGGACAAGTAAAATGAAGTCTCCACGTTTATAATAAGGACAGGTGCAGGAATCTTTGGGCGCTCCCGAAGATGAGTAAATCCGCTGGCTCCTAAAACAATAAATAAAAGTACCACCTAGAGCAGAGTCTTGTTTTCATATAAAAGAGTCCTTTTACACAGGAAAGGTGAAGACAAATTGGATATTAAATATAAAGCTCGAGAGTGAGATGGAAAGCGGACATAGTCCAGCACGTGTTTTTAAGGTACATATCTGAGATTAGAAGCAAAGGAGAGGGATGCAATGCAAGGATAGGGGCTGAGAGAAAGCAGCAGGAGTTGGAGTGATGGTACAACGAAGGATGTACCCAGGTCCTGCTCATGCCTGTTACTGTAAGTTGAATGCACCGTGAGTTTCTAACTGCATCACAGCAGAACCTCATCTTGATCTTAGCACAACTGAAGGACTATATGTTAAGAAAAACTTAAGAGAGAAGGAATTGAGTGAAAAAGGGTCAAAACAAGTCTGTGCCCTGCAGCTTATGGAGAACCTGATCTACAGAGTGATATTATCTCTTTGTCATTCTTTAGCACTAATTACCAACCTTTTATGTGTGCCACATGTGTGTATGCTTATTATTTCTCTTTCACATAAACATTAACTGACATATAGCTAGTGTAGTGAGCTGTGGAAATGGTTAGACAAAAGCATTGATTATTTTTCTTTTGTATTGAGTGTTAACTCTCTTTAAATTACTTTAAAGCAATTGAATAATGCACCTGAAGTTGTTCTTCTGATTGACTGATTGATTGTTTGATTTTAAGGCAAGGCTAAAGTTAAAGGAGGACCATATCACTGTCCACTTTTTCAAGTACAATCTTACTATATAGCTAACATATAAACTTTCTCCCTGGACTAAACCATAAGCACATAGTGCTTTTTTTTTCATTTCATTGCTAAGACTTTACATGCTTCTCAGGATGGAAAGTTATATAAGGCCTACAAGTGGAGATGGATGTAAACAGCCAGGAAAATACTGATATACTTCTGTTGCCAGAATGAGGTTATTAGAACTAGACTGGATAGTTCTGCATGCCACTATACTATTACTAACATACCATTAGTACCTAAGAATGCTGTTATTGATCTCTGTAGCACAGTAGCAGGCTAGATTGAGAAAAAGATTTCAAAGCTATGTAAGGCCATTTCCAGAGAGTAATATATAAATCTTAAAAAAGGCATAGTTATTTCTATTGGTAACTGGTGAAAACAAAAAGAGGCTGAGAAACAAGTTCTGAATGCATGTTTTAAAGACTTTCATTGAATCTCTGTGGAAAAGCAGTAATAAGCTATGCACATGTAGTTGGAAAGCATATGAAACACTAGAAACTGTTTTCAGCATGTTCCTTGTGCTGCCACAAAAAATTCTTTGGAGGGTCCCATCTGTTAAATCTACTTGGGAACAACAAATTAATTTTTAAACCGATCTTAGAGCATGAATGTAAAAGCTCCACTTCTTGGCACATCCCACTTCCTTAAGGTTCATATTTAAATGATTCAGGTTATAAATATTACTAAAGAAAAAATAACAGATGAGTAAATACTGAAAATTATTATTATTCTTTTGCAATTTGTTTTGTGGTGTTTCTGGAATCTGTGTTCTTATGTCCCTTGTGTCCCCAACAAAGGACCTCTATTAGGTTCCTTATTGTGTTTTTATTCTGCTTTTGCCAAGAATTGAAGCTGCCAAACAATGAGAAACTTTATATACCGTTATAATTATTGCATTTAGTTTTAGAAGGGCTGTATCAGATAGTGCTGAGTCTCCAGAAATGTGCTGCATGCATCTGAGTTCAGTTTACTAGGGTGTTCTCTGACAATAATGAGTTGTGCTGTTACATTGTGTCTTACAAGGCCATACTCTTTCTTGTAGTTTAATTTATAGGTGACTGAACGTGAAGAGCACTATGTCACTTATCTGAATATCTTACTGTATTATGTTCATTGCTTAAAAAGCCCTCCATGTTGCATGATGATTGACCTTATTGTATTGTTCACAGTAATCATATTAAAATGCAGCTTGTGCTTTCAGAGTGCAGTTTAAATTTCCACTTTATTGGACAGTTGATAGTCTTGCATATTTGTGAATAGAACAGAAAAAAAGGACTGTGCCCTGACATTGCCCACACGCACACTGGAGAGGTAAACATGGTAAGTAGAGCTGCTGGAAATTTTTTGCCATTTGTGAGATCTTTTACATTTTTCTGGTTTCCTATTAAAACAAATGATTTCGACATATCCAGTGAAACATCTGTAGGTACAATCCAGTTAACAATGAGACTTGTATGTCCTTCCTGTCTACTTCAGAGAAAAGCTTTCCTTCTGCCTTCTTCCTGCTCTGCACGCCTCACCATCGTTGACAAGAAATTGAGATGAACTCTTTTGTTTATACATGTTTTGCTGAAAGGTTTTTGCTTTGGTCTAACCTTTTCCACTTGGCCAGCCAGCCAGCTTTTCCTTTGGAACGTCTCCGACATTTGCTCTAGTATTTGGCAGCTTCTGGCTCTGAAAGGTGTAATGGGTAGCTTTAGATTTTCTGTTTTCTTCTGACAATACAATACATGGTGGTAGAAGTGCTGTATATTAGCCTTTTCCTCTTTTGAGAGGCGATGATGGTAAGAGATTACCATTAATCACATACACTTGTAAACATTTCAACTAGAAGTAACCAGAAGAGCATAGCAATAATTCCTACTAACTTTCTCCATATCATTCCTTGACATTATAGGCAAATCAGGATGAAAATACTTTCCTCCTTCATTTGAGCAAAAAGTGATGCAGTTCTGTGTTAGGACTCCCATCATGACCAATTTCCTTTGCGGTCAATCTGCATCTTTTCTTTTTCATTTATTTCTTAGTGTGTGATGCAAAATACAAACGTTCTTTCAGTGCTGCACATAGCATGAAATCTGCTTTGTTTGGGCAATGTGTCAAGTTTTTGTGTCCTGCATTTGCACTTATTAAAGTGAATTTGAGTTGTCACATCCTAAACTTGTTATCTTTCTGTTTCACATAATGTGTGTGGAATTTTCCCATGACAGAGTGACTGTTGTGAACTGGGATCTTTGGTAAGTATTTTCATGCTTTTTTTCTCTTTGCATTTTATGTAGTATGTTGTTTTGTTCTCCTCCCAGACACAAATTTTATTTTATGTGTTTACTTTGTATCTTACTCTTGGCAAGGGTTTTAGCATTATACGTGCTTAAGTAATGGCCTTTGTCCAAAAAAGATGATCGTTTTCAGGACAGACCAAAAAAGCAAAGCATAAGTAAACTGAAAATGTCTTTAATGAATCAACTTTTGAGGTAGTGGATAAGTTATGGTGAGATCTTGGTAACCGTACTTGGTGTTGAGAAAACCTGATCAGAAGTTAACACGCAATAGTTTTTTAACTATTTTCCATTTAGGTAGCCTATGAAATGGGAAATTACGGAGTAATTTATATGTGGATTTATATGACTTGTTCTTGTTTTTAAGGGTGCTACTATTATATTCCTCTGAGAAATCACTGTAATTGCTTAATGAGCCTGACAGAGGTTTTCCACACAAGCTATGTTTCTGCTCTGTTTCTGAAATGCACCCGTGAGAATTAAGTGCTGTTCATCTGTTGCCACTGAGCCTCAGGGTCACCTTCAGGCAGTGCATGTGTAAGGCTGGAAAGAAACCCTACAATTCAGAAAGAAAACCAAAGCCCTTTATAATTTTCTTCTTTAAATTGTCCAGACTTTGCAGGAAAACTCATAGGGTGTGGGTAAGATGACTCCATAAAGGTCACCTAGTGGGATTTGAATACAAATTATTTCTTAGACGAATTTGCTCCAATCTTCCCATGTGAAAAAAATTTTGTATATCCAGGCTCTAGAGTACTTACTGTTCTTTCATAGCACAATTCACACTGAAAGCTAGTTCTGCAGAGTGAGTGGGAAACCACATGTTACTGTAGAACACTGCAAAAAGCTTGCTGGTGGTTTCAGACAGCCTTAATTTTATTTCTGATCAACAGCTCCAATTTTAACATTATTTGACATGCTGCGCATATATTACCTTAGCTGCTGTTTAGAAGCAGCCCATGCAGACAGCTTACTGTGAATTTTGAATTCTTGTTTTTTGCATGTCGATTGAGTATTATTCTTTCCTTGCTTATTTCTGGATTCCTTAGAGCTAGAAGTAACATGTGAATTGGTGTTTCTTGGCATGTCAGAACCTTTGTGTCACACCAAACCCAAAGTATAAATTAAAAAGAGATATTTGAATGGACATTTATATCCTTTGATTCCTAAGGCAAGCTGCTTAGGGTGAAGGCATCAGAAATAAGAGGGTCACTTTAGATGAAAACAGTCTGTTCTGTTTCTGCCAACACTAGGAGTTATTTTTTATAGCTGCTGAAAGTCAAGAACCCTTGAGAAACGGTTTACTTTGGGAGTTCTATTGAAATCAAACCTGCAGGGGAAATTGTAAGAGTTGTAAGCTGACAAGAAATAAGCGCACATCTCCTGCACATCCAGGTACAGAACAGAACACATTTGCTGTACTTTTAATGAGTGACATATTGCAAATCTTCCCCGTGGATGATGAGAACAGCTCAAAATGTACCACAACCTAGGTGTGGGTCAGGAAGTTCTGGCAATGTAATTTGCATTTTGGATGTAGTCTATAAATTTCCTGGTTCTAGAAAGGCCCTCAACACTGCTGGGCCTTTGATTGTTAAAGGGTTACTTACTGGAGGAAAAAAATTAAACGACAGGCAATTACTTACTTATGGTGACTATCCTATAGGTGCCTGAATGGTTCATAGGGTTTTTAAAACTCATTTTAAAGTTACTAGGTGCTAAAAAATATTTTGCTTTTAAAAGCTGTGCTTTTTAATCGGAGAATATAAACAATATAATCTTGTGAGTTACATCACAAGATCAGTATTATTTGATAATATCGATATATTTTTCATATAAATTCTGAATTATCTGAGGGTTGTTTGGTTTCAGTGTTTCTGCTTGTGTTCATAAACTGAGCTTTTACAGTTGCATTGTATTATCTTTCCTTGCTCTCATTTAACAAAAAAAAAAGGCACCCCCTCGCCCCCATGTTGTTAACTTGAAATTATGTTTTCCATGTGGCAGGGGAGAAAGTATCAATCAGAACAAGCAGACATAGTTTGCATTGGAAACAAGATCTGTTCTTTTAGGTTAAAGAAATACAAGTGATTGATTGTCTTTGTGATGTTCATGCAGCACAAGTACATCACAATAAAGAATGTTATCAAGCTTGCTAAAATTCTGAGTATGAAAACAAAAAACCCTAATTCCCACCTCAGACAAAACATATCTGGATTCTCTTCCATCAGCTTCATGTCAGGGGACATGAAGTTCTGCTAAGTATGTGCAGGGAGGGCAGACGATCTAATTACTATCCACACCTGGGCTGAAAAGAGGAAAAAACAGGAAACACCTGGGCCCAGAGGGCTGGGGAGGGGAGGCCTGCCGAGGGATGCTGAGCTGTGGTGAGCCCTGCCGAGGGGTGCTGGGGGGAGGGGAGCCCTGCCGAGGGGCAGCGGGGTGAGGTGCCATGCTGAGGGCTGGCAGGTGAGCGCGGGCCGAGGGCTGAGGGGAGCCTCCCCGGGTGGGGCAGCACAGGGCAGAGAAGAAGGTTCTGGAGCGGCAGGGTGCAGCTGGGTCTTCAGGGCTGTAGGTGAGTTCCTGCGCTGGTGGTCGGTAGAACTTCTGAGTCCTGTCTCTAGTCTCTCTGAGCCTGCTTCGCTTAAAATGTGAAAACTTTTTTGTCTTATTAGAGACTTGATGCAGAGAAGGCATCAGCAAGCCCACCACCAAACTCAGTCTGGCTTGGGAGGTCCCATAAAATAGGGACGTGTCCAGCAGAAATGGAACGTGCCCTGAGAGAGGGGGAAAACAGTGTTGGGCAGGAACAACCTGCAGGAAGATGGTGAGCAGCTGAGGAAGATGGTGGCAGAGGGGAAGAAGCACCTGTCCACTCTGTATCTTTTGGACTCTGGTAAGACAAAAGATGACTTCCTTATTTCTATTTTCCATGTAGAAGAGGTTCTAGGGGATAAAGGACCTGTTTTTGTGGTGTGAGTCATCCTCTGTTGGGTTAACTTGGTGGGAGCGAGCCCCCTCATCCTCAGAGAGAAGGGGTGGCATGAAACAAAATGAATCCCGTGCCCACCAATAGGTTTGTGTTACTGTACAAATTAAACCTCTTGAGGGAGTTGTTTAAGAGTCAGTAATTTACTGATGGAATTATTTCTTTAGAGCTGCATTTTCTCTCTCGAATCCCAGCTTGTGACACAAAATACCATATTTGTGAACTGAAGGCTAGCAAGGAACATGAGAAGTCTCACCAGACTCATCAGAGTAATTTTTTTAGTTCTAAATTCTGATCCCAAAATAAAGTTGGCAAAGATAATACTAAATCTTTAAGTTCATTATAGTGTCTAACCATTGCACTTAGTCTGGGACAAACATTTATGAAATATTTTTCTGTTACCAAAAGCAGAGGGTTTTGTTGATTGATTGAAATTTCATGGAAATATTTGAAAATGTGGAATTATTTAACTTAAACAAGATGAGATGTAATTTTGTAAGCAGAAAAAGCTAACAGTAAGAAAGCGTAACTGCTAGCTTAATTTTTCAGATAGTCTGCTAATTTATTCATTAAATGGAAAACTAAAGCTACCACTTCTCACTCTAATGGCTCTGTTCATCAGCAAGCATACAGTATTAATAACATAATTTGGAAATATCACCACTTTCCAACTTTCTCTACCCAAAAGAAGTAAAACGTAGCTTCTACCTTCTCAGCCTTTCTCACCTGAATTCTTTCAGTGAGGGTCTTAATTGGATTTCTCTATTATAATTTTTCTGGGCTCATGCTTGCTTTGTTCCGTATCCTGGCTATATTTTCCATTAGCTAAGGAGAGAGATGAAAGGATGTTGAATGAATGAAGGTTGTTATGGTCTATTGGGAGAGTGTCAACCTTAGATGCTTGTGATTAGAATCATCACCCCTTAGCTTTTAGCTGATCTTAAGTTTCATTTCTAAAAAGTTAATTTTCTTTTTTTCCTGGAAATCTGAAGTGGCTTCTGGGGTTGAAAACTATCATTATCTTCTACTCCTTCTGCTCCCAAGATGCTCGGCCTCATTGATGTCACTTTGATGAGTAACTGAAATATTAAGTGTGTAATGCATATGTTAGGATCCAGTTGCATGGCTGTGCTGTGTAGTTAATGGTAATGCAAGATTGTCAGGATGAGAGAATAACCTGAAACAATATTTGATCAAAAAATCCGAACCCCAAAACAATAATGATGGGAAATTTAGCTGGTTTTCCCCCAAAATTTGTTCTCTGATTTGGTTGCTTTTTTGATTCTGTAAGAGGCGTCTCCAAAAATCCGTTTGCATCCACCTCCAACTGGCAGTTTTAAAAATTCTTCATTAGTTGTCTGTCAGTCCAGTCAGGCAGACATAATGGAATCTGTGCGGAGTGTATTTACAAATGCATACAACTCAAATCAGCAGTTAGGCTGTCAAGTGTCTGAAAAAATACAGATGTGTTATCTTGCAGGCATTAACATCATATGACTGACAGGTTGTAATGTACTGTCATTCTTAAAGGAATTTGTGCTTCTCAAATTAAGGAAAGGTGAGAGGGCCTCAGCAAGCCTCCTGTGTTGAAAGATGAAGAATGTAAAGTACTAATCCTTTCATTCATTCAGGACGGAATACTTGGAAAAAAAAAATATTACATGTGCAAGACCAAGATACAAAACTTGCATTCAAATACTGCATCTGCACTTAAGCTGTGAATGAATTTAGGTTCTTGCGTAGTTAGATCTCAGTGGAGCCATCATCTGGTATGCAAAGTTGCAAATAGTCGGATCAATACATTTTTACTTTTGAGATGTATTGGCTTGGTTTGAGGTAAAACAGAACCAATATGCTTCTTAAAGTGAGGTTGTATTTTCACACCTCAGAAATTTTGTAAGTAAGCTTAATTAGTCTGTCAACAAAATTATAGGAGAATGAATGATAGCTTTAAATATGACTTTATGCTTAGTTTTGTTTCTGTCATCTTCTAGCTTCCCTTTCTCAAACTTTGGACTGCTTAAAGTAATGCTGTCTAGAGGCAGAATCACTTTGTAACATCCAGTTTTAGAAGTGAGCTATACTTTTATTGCTCTGAGCTGACAGAAAAGCACGATCCCCCTAGAGGCTGTTCCAAATTTCGTAAGAAAAGAGGCAGAAATATTTCAGGAAACAGATTATCCCTGACAAATATATACAGCTGTCTAATAGAGCAACCTCCTCAGACCCCGTCCATGTCATAGGGTTTTTTTTGTCTCTAATCTTCTTACTTTTACAGATCCAGTTTTGTATTCCATTAGTATGCATGTGTATATTCTAATAGACTATAAAAATGCTGCATGACCTACTTACTGAGAACCTAGTTTTACATCCCATTAGTGGGCATGTATTTTCACAGTAATAGACTTTTAAAAACACTGTGTGACCCATTTATTCTGCTTCATCAGTAACTCCCTACGTAGTGTGCATATATATCTCCTTTTTTATTGTTTGAGGAAAATATGGGAAAACCTTGCAATGCTGAATAGCATTGTGTGCTGTTTGAATTGCTTAGACAGTAATATGATACTTATTCTGCACTAAAAAAAAACGTGATACTTGAAGACATTTGCAATGTAAGAAAACAGAATGTAGATAAAGCAACCTGTACTTAGAAGAGGATTAATATTGCAACGTAACTTGACCTATTTTTAAAGGAATCCTCATTTTACTGATTTATGATTCCTTGTTGAACTCACTCATGCCTTACTTGATTTGGTTTTCTCTGCGATTTCCTCAACATGTTGAACAAAAAGTAATTCTTATAAATGAAGAAAGCATTTTTTTTTTTTCTTCCTTAGTGTAATTCCTGAATACTGTGAAGGACCACATCTTTTGTTTGTTTTGAACCTGCCATCTTCCTGTGTCATTTGGTATGCTTTATTTTCTGTGCCACCTTTCATCTTATAGACTTCTATCAAAATTATTCCTCAGTCTGAAAGACTGAGGATTCCTTGTTGATTCTAATACAAAACTTAATAGCTTTGCTCATCTTTGTGAGCCCGCTTTGTATTTTCTGTTGTCCTATTTTATTCTTTTTGAGGACAGGGAGACCAAAAGTTGATGGCATTTAAGATAGGAGTCTACCATAAACTGCATAATGGTGTTTTGGTCTCTGTTTCTTTCTAAATACTGCCTAAGATTTAGTTTACTTTGAACAATAATCTGGGGGCTTCATTAAATTAACTATTATAACCCCAGATCTGAAATCCTAGTGAAGGAACTCTCAACTGAGACCTTATCATGTATTCCAAGTGACCGCTTCCCTGTTTGTATCATAGAATGTTATTTAAATTTAGCCTGATCTGCCATGGAGGGTACTTTGGCAGATCTTTAGTTCTTTCACCCTATACGTTTTCGAGGAGACACAGCGTCTCATGGTATAGTGCAATCCTTGGAGTGTCCCCAGGGGGCCATGGGTTTAGATGGTCTGTGCAGAGGTCCATCTGCTTTCAGGCATACTCTTGAGTGTTTTACATCCTGAATCAGAAGCATATGGGAGTGGTTTTATAATATCATTCTCTTTGTATCACCCATGCTGGTGAGGAGACTATGCACTGTATGAGGTAGGATCCCTCGGGGTTCTCATCTGCTTGTGGGATAGTTATGCTAGGAGCAGCTGCGCCACTTAAACCTATACAGTGGTCTGGCCCTGGGCTGACCTATTCATTGTTCTTCCCTACTTGCACCCGATAGTCACTGGTTCATATCCACAACGCTACTAAGAGATGAGTCCCAGGATTCAAACGGAAGATGTAGATATTCTAGTGCCAAGAATAAATGGGCATAGCACAGGAGAGGAGGACAGAGTGATCTAGTTCAAAGGATTTATAAAACTGTGTGAACACAAGTGAGAGAGGGTATTTTAGTCCTCTGGGAGTATTAATGTGTCATTTGTATGAAGTTAATCCACTGAATTAATTGTATTTAATTTGGGGGTTTTACTTCTGAGGAAGTACCAATTGCATGGAGGAGTTACATAAAAGCGTATGAGCAGATTGTTCTATTGTACCTCATCAGCACATAAATGATTCCCCTTCTATTATATTACAGGGGCTTATTTATTTATTTTAAACATTATACCTAGGTTCATTAATTGCAGTATTGGAATTTTTAGTGTAACAGGACAAGTTGTTCTATCAAGAGAGTGGCATTATAAGATCAATGTTGTAGCTAACTCCTGATGCATAGTTACCATATTTGATCTGCAGTTAATCACCATACACTAGTAGGGAATGGTACCGTCTTAAATAGTTTTTATACCAACAATATGTGGCCTACAAGCTAATGTTTAGAAGATGGTTGTTTTGTTTTGACTTTGGCATTTGGGAACTCAGAGTGGGAAGAACTCAAAATAATTGATTTTATTTGGAAGCTTTACATTAAAGTCTTGAAGAAGTTCACTTACAATGAGTCAACAAAAGAGATGGGAAAATCTTAGGAGCTGCTGATTTCTGAACTGCTATTTAGTCTTGCAAAACGTAGTGCATCTTCCTTCATGTTACTGATAGATTATTCAAAGTAGTAAGTATTATGCATCTCAAATAAATGGATACGTGACCTGGAAAGATGCAAGATCAGTTTTTAATTTGTCAAGGTACATTAGTTGATCCATTTGACATGTAGCAACATGAGATATACAACATTTGTATATACCTAATTGTTTAAGGGAACCAATGTTAATGTTTGCATGTTTGGACTCCAAACAGTAAGTTCTTAGAATTGTAATAAGAACATGTTCAAAAAAATGACAGAAGTCTGAAACTGAAATGGATTCAATATGAGTAGCTGCATTACATAACCATATTTTTATTGCTTAAGCAAAGTCTGTTAATCATGCAGGGAAGTCTACAGTATTGAACTTTTCACCACCATAAACTTGAGTTACACAGACGACTCAATGGCAAAGGGGAAATCTATCTTTATCTGAAACTGTCAGGGTTTTATCCAGTTGAATTTTGGTTATATTTGCCTAAATATTCTCTCTTCTTCTTGAATGTCTGTAACTGCTAGTGTTCAAATATTATTTTTTAAAAAATATCTTTTAGAACTTTTTCTCACATGTTCTCTGTGTTTTTGTGCCTGACTGAGGGAGGGTTACAGAAATAAGATATCAGGCAGTTGCCAACAAAGTAATCTCTTAACTTAGTAATTAGGAAGAGTTTATAGGGAAATAGCCAGTAAAAGTGCTCCCTTTTTGTGGTTTGTTTTTTTTTTTTTTTAAATAGTTGCTCGCTTTTTTAAAACAAACAAACAAAATCTGACACTCTCCCCTTCTGTTTCCTCCTCTTGAATGAATGTTGTTCCTAACTGTGGGTCAAGCAGATAGATGTGGCTTGAATGGAACTTACTGAAACTTGCAAACAGACTAATTTTGTTATATTTTTCAACTTTATGAAACCATTAAAATAAGGGTAAGCTCTGAAGATGTTTAACCGCTCTCACTCTTCTGTTTTAAATTCCAAATGCTTCTACATTGAGTTCAATCTTGGGAGACAGCTGCTGGTTTATACAGGGTGAATAAACTGAAGAAGGGAGTAAGCTCTTTACTTGGCACATAGTCATGACTACTCAGAGATTAGTCATTTGATAATTCCACAGTAATACTAACAAGCATATAAGGTAAAATGTCAATTGGTATGTTTTTGCTTCTAGGCTTTATTACCTATATTTAAGCCCCAGGACTTTACCTTGAGGATCCAAAGTACCTCTAAGCATGAATTGTCTATTGCTTTTGTTTGATAGTTGCTAATAAATTTTAATATTATGTTTATTAAATTCATCTGTTTTATTTTCAGAACTAGTTCCGTCTCTGATGTGATGTTTAACTAAATGACATATCATTCCACACTTGCCAAAATATTAGCTGCTGACTAATTATAGTTTATGATGTCTAGGATTAAACAAATTCTATTGCAGAAAATGTGATTATGGAATGTTTGAAAGCTATAAAATGCATATGGGCATCGATGTTGCTTATCAGAAAAATGGTCTGTTTAGCTGTGAGAGTAACTGTGTGTAGGAGTCAGCAGAATAGTTGATCAAGACTTCAGTTTTTCCCCTTAGTTCATTAATATTTGTGAATTTTCCCTGACTAATTTAATGATCCATTGGGCCCAAGTTGTACATGACATAACTCCATTTAGTGACACAGAAAATTAGTTACTGCTTTCATAATATAAATCAAGAAATAACATCGCATTTTATTTAAAAATAACAGTTGATCTTTAAAGACTTTTTAGACATATTTTACAGTTGTATAAAAAATGAGTGGAAAGCTAGTTCTTACTGTTTATATTGGTGATTAAAGCAGTGAGTATCCAACTGTCTCCTGGCATTATATCTTTTGAGTAAGAAATAATAAAAATGAATTACATTATACTGACATAATTTGCAATTGCAGGAAAAACCTGTTGCGTTAGAAGATCAAAATAGATTATTGTAGAGAGAGTGGCTATCAGAGGAGACAACTATGGAAAAAATTAACTTTGAAAGGCTTAGAAATGAGTTGAATTTATGTGAAGAATGAAAGAACAAAACAATGGTATACTTACCGAGCTGTTCATGCTACAATCTCAATTTTATGGGTTGCTCAGTAAGTAATAAGAAGTAAAAATTCTTTCCCTGTTCTATGTGCCTCCCTCTCACATTGGTACTTTTTGCAGTTTGCAAGATTGATCTTTCTCAAATAATGGATCTCCTGTACTGATATCAGTGATGGTTATTAACTTAGTGTCACTGCAGTTATTTGTTTAATGTTATTTCTAATCTTGAGTGAAGGTGATTCTGTATTTTAAATAAATTAAAATTACGTTATATCAGATTGTTACTTCATGTCATTGACTACTGTATCAATTTTGGAGAACTTTACTCTCCACCTCAACATATGAACCAAAAATTAGCTACTACTAGTTAATGACACTAAAAGATGCAGAGTGTCTTTTGACACAATATTTGTATTTTGTTCCCTAAACCAAAGCAGATGTGATTAAAAAAAAATGTGTGAAATCATTGAAATAAATATTACACTTTATCATAGCAGATCTTGAGGATCTATGGGTAGCCAAACAAATAGTGTTGAGAAGAGAAAATGCAATCTGAAATATTAATTATGCAAGATCTTCAGGACGTAAATGTTAAGAGTGAAGAGAATGCAAAGCCTAGGTTTTTCTGAGTAAGAAGTCAAAGGGTGTGTCTATAATAGTGTTTGCATTTGGACTGGTTATGCTTTCGAAATGAATCTCCTAATCATTCTCATCTACCATTCTTTTCTCCACATCATGAAGTGGAGCTTGCAACTTTAATCATTTTGGATGATGGTCCACAGGACTAAACTACAAAATAAAACCCTGTGAAGTGTTTATGTTGTGCATCTTGGGACCTTAGCGTCTTTGGGTTTACTCTGGAGATCTGCTACTATTAGTCCTCACTACTTGATCAAGTAGACACGACGAAAATTGGGGCTATGGTTTCATCAGATCTGGTATCAAACTGAAATCGCAATGTGGCATAAGCAGTGTTACCCTCCAGAGATGCCCTCCCCCACAGAACCTGTCTTAATGAAGAATGTTATTAAGATACCATAGTATATTTCACAGAAGTAGGAGTTAATACTCACTGGATGTTCAAATGCCAGTGGTGTTAGATTTTATGAGGAAGGAGATGGGCATAACATTGTCTTGAGAAATTGTGTGAGGAAGAATAAAGTGTCTTTAGACTCCTTTGTGCTTTTCATATAGCACATACGTAGCATGTACGTACAGTACAACCAGTAGAAGCCACCTGAGATGCTCTAATTTGTTTTTTCTTGCATTAGAGTCAGCAGAGTTTTGCCCAATATATGGGATTCCCCTTGTAGTACAGTGTGGTGCAGAGTCGATGGGATTCACTTTTCCCAGCTCTTTTAGTAGGAGTTAGACCCCTGGTGCAAACATCTGTAAATATTTAGAATCTGACATTTATCCCTGATGGGTAAAAGGCAATGCAATCAAGGACAGGAGGGTAGCGCTTAGACTAAGTGCTAAATAATGCAGCTCGGTAAAGATAAAAGCTGGCCAATAGACATGGCAGCAAATAATGATGCCCTCTTAGGGGAGGGTGAAGCATAAAAGCTGGTATTATTGCAGAGCTGTAGGCGCGTAGTGTAGAAGCAGCTGGCATTGCATAAGCATAGGCATCTCTTGGGTAGAATTTCAGGGGGTGCAATACAAGATGGATAATATTGCTACTGGCATAAAAACACCTGCTTGCCCTCTGCCTAGCAAAGTCTTAAACTGGTACCTATGCTATGGGAAAACTAGACAACTCTTTCAAAGAAAGCAAACAAGTTCAGACAAGGAAGTTATATCTTAAACATTCATTTAAAAATACTATACTGTAAATTAGGCACCTGGAGATTTGAGGAAACTGGAACAAACTGATAAGAGCCTAACTAAAACATATATAGGGGGAGATCTTTCCTTTGCCAGTTGTTCTCCTAGGTCTATGTTGTAATTTCTCAGGAAAAAGCTTTCCTAAATGCCAAAAAAGGCCAAAAGTGTATTTTGCAACACTGCCCAACAAAATTCCAAAATTGGACCGATTATCTCCTCACTTCTGTGGCATATAGCTGAACAGTTAGTTACAAGAACTGATTGCTGTAATAAAGGTGTGAGCAAGTGGTAATGCTCTGCTCTCTTAGAGGAAAAGAGATTAAGAGGATCACGGAATTTTCAATATTGATTTGTACCATATATTTATTGCTCACTTCATCATGAACCTGTAGTATTTCTTTAATTTATAATTATATATAATTATATATAATAATATATAATTATCTGTTATATTAAATCTGTATAGATTACAACGGTTTGCTTAATTAATCTTAGTTTGAGGCTCCAGCATTTTGCATTTTTAGTTAGAAAAGCAAATAGTTGTGTGTTTTTTTTCCTTAAAACAAAGATACTGTATAATCTGAAGACTTCTTAGGTGCTTAGAATGTTAATAACAAGCCCTTGAAATTAATGCTTCATTGTAGGCAGTATTAAGTGTTCACGTTTATATAACTACTATACACTCTTTTACGAAGAAAGAAGTTAACGTTATGAATTTTGTCTGGAAAGAACCATTATTATTAACCTCCTTAGAGCTGCATGCGCTTTTGTTAATTTTCTCTATGATGATTTGTGAGAGAAAAATTCTGCATACCTGTTCCCAGTAAATACCTCAGGCATGGTTAGTAATATGACATAGAAAAATATTACATTAAAATCTACAATTGGTGCAAGGCAAGAGTTTAGTATTGTATTGGAGCTGAGCTAAACTAATTTACTACTTTGATTCATCTCATGTGGTACCACGTGATCTCTTCATTTAAAGTAGTAAATCTTTGTTTATGTAACTTCTTGAGAATGTCTGATTATTTGACCAGTACTGCTGACGTTCCTCCATTTGAGAGCAATCGGATTAGAGAATTGCTAGGAATCTATTGCTAATTCATCTGGCAATAGTTTAGATTAAGCTAC
The DNA here is from genome assembly GCF_000708025.1 of Charadrius vociferus. Taxonomy (NCBI): domain Eukaryota; kingdom Metazoa; phylum Chordata; class Aves; order Charadriiformes; family Charadriidae; genus Charadrius; species Charadrius vociferus. The sequence continues at coordinate 2,118,651 of NW_009648526.1, read as the reverse complement.
TGTACTCAGTAGTTACTGAAACGGATCTCTTTGGAACTGAGGAAAGAGAGCATTTCAGAAACTAGAACTGTTTTAAGGTGAAGTGTTTCAAGGATAGCATTCAAATACAGTGTGCGAGTACAGTTTTGCAGATTGGAACCGTGACTTCTACCAACAACAGTGATAGCCTTTTGGTATCTTATTTCATTGTTTACTCAAAATACAGAGTGGTGCAAAATATCTTGAATATATCGTTTACAATCTCCTCCATCTGTGAGTGCACTGAAACAGTCTTGTTCTCCATCTGTCCCTTTTTTCCATCATATGGTTGATTGAGTAAAACCTATGGTTGTTTTCTTTGGAAGTCTCAAACAGAAACTGAGTGAATACAACTAAGTGAAATATTTCAAGCCCATTGCTATTATTTTATTAAATTGTATTCCTAATTTTAGCACTAGGGCTGTAGATTTTTAATAGTTCTGAGTCAAATCCTGAATATAAATTGAGGTGGGTTTTTTCAGTTATTTTTAAATTTTATCTTATCTTTTATTTAATGTCCTATAAGTAGACATTGAATCATGCTTTATTTATACATCTGAGTGCTTTGAATCTAAAGGAGCTGTGCAGGTACTGGGGATGTCAGTTAATCATTTTAGCAATAGTGGCTATAGTCGCTGTGTTTTATAGCAAAGTAAGAAAGGAGGAAACAACTCAGTTTAAATCTAATAATTATTTTTTTAATTTAATGTGGTATCTCTGACAACTAATTTTTGTCCATGAAGGGAACTTACTCTAATACAAGTGTGTCTAGAAAAAACTGCAAAACTTAGGGTCACTTATTCACAAGGAATTCTGTGTATGATTCTAGACTATATCTTTATTTGTCCTTCATCCTTGTTACTTTTGTGTGTATTTCCACTGAAATATCGGATGACTGATAACTCATGGAGGCTCATGTAACATTCAAGTTAACGCCAAATCTTATGAAATTAGAAAATCAGATTCTAGTTTTTTAGCTAGATGTCTGGCATTACTGGTTTTAGTGCAGTTGGTTCTAATTATCAGTGGAATGACTGGGAAGATCATTTTCCCCACGTCCCTATTCTTTGTAATGTTTTCACATGTAACTTTTTTTTAAACAACAGTACTTTCATAGGAAGGTCTTTAAAGATGTATAGGTTAGCATCCTCTTATTCCTTTCAACGCAATCCTATTTCTCTACTAGTTCCATAATAATACAAGCTGTTAAACATTGTTTAACACTTAAATAGAGTTGTGTTATGCAGGAAAATGCAGCAGTTAAAAACGTAAGTGTATTCACTGATCACATTTCATACACCACATTTAATCCATGGATTATTTTGGTGTACTAAACATAATAATTGCATTTAAAATTTGAAATCCAATTAATGAAGATACCGAAAGACAGAAGTGTCTTGGATTTTCCCTTCTGGGCTTGATCAATAATTGTTTGGCTACAACTGGCATAACTTTTGCACTGAAATATGTTCATGAAAAATTATTTTTATGCTTTGTAAAGCTTTGAAAAGGGCATATTATAACATGTTGTTTGATATAATCAGATTAGCAAAGTCCAGTAGCTTTGTTTATTTTAATTTTTTTTTTTCCGCATAGTCTCAAATCAGTCTTCGCTTAAATGTTTCATGATAGGAACCACTCTTGTTAGTGTAATGCTCCTGCCTGATGCTTTCATTTTGCAGAGAAAAAGCAATTTTTCACAGCGTAGTGTTGACTTACATGGGAGCTATCTGCTGTGACAGGTCCCGATACAAACTCGTTCTAAGTAAATCTTTTTGCATAATGCACTTCAAAGTGGAATTCATGTTCCAGAGAATAAACGAACAAACACAAAAATACAGAAACTTTAAACCAGTTTCATATGGTCACTTTTTTCCTTATAATTGTAACATTATCTTCAAAAGTTGTTAATTTGATGAAGTTACTATGGCTTGGAGCACTGATATATATTTGGGAGCACTGAGGGATTCATTATGTGACAGACAAACAATTCTGATTCCGCTAGCATGGTGGGTAATGCTCAGGGAGAATGTGCTGGGAGCGCGGAGGAGAGAAGGAAAATGATGTGAGGTTCTTCTCTGCTCCACTGTTATCTCAAGCACTAATCTCTATCATAAGCTTGTTTTGCTCTACTCAACATTGTTAATTTGAGTTTTTTTCTTTGTTTTTTTCCTTCACTATATTAATTCAAATGCTTTTCCAATATTTCACTGTTACAGTGGTTTGAAAGCTTAGAATTTCCTGCTGTATTGATAGCTTGTTCATGTACATTTGTATACAAATTCTGTTATTGGCATGTAGTTTGCCAATCTTTTCTCCATGTTTAGGATATGAACACAGAAGGTTCTTTACCCTTCAGCCACAGTTTTGCTGAATAAAAAGCTTTTTAGTCTTTCCTTCTTTGATTGTCTCTCTAGTCCATCCACTTTTTACCTAATTGAACTGGAAACACCATTTTTATTGAAAAAGTTACCATAATTATATAAGGTATGCCAAAAGTTTTGTCATTGGCTTGTACATTTGCATTAATACATCACTATAATTCCTAGAGATGTTTGACCTCTCCTTTTTTAATCTTACTGCTGTGCAAATGTCATTCTGTCTTCTGTTTTCTCTTATCACCTTCCGTGTGTCCTCTTGGAGCTGGTTTAGGCTTTTCAAAACTGAATTTTGCTGTCTCAGCATGAAGGTGCGTTCTTGGCAAAGAAAGGAAAGGTGTTGAACTGGGAAGGAATGTGGGGGAAGCAGCTGGAGGGTCAGATGAGGACAGCAAGTGCTACATTGGTGAGAGAGAGGAGAGGAAAAAAATGAGCATTTTTATAGAAACATAGAATATCCTGAGTCAGGCTATGAGGATCAAAGAGTCCAACTCCTAACATCACACAGGGAAACCTAGAAGTTAAACCATGTATTGCCCCTTCACTAGTAGTTACTCCCAATATTGCAGTCTCTACCGTGTCACCAATGGAGCCTATTTTAGCTAGCAGTGCATTTAGTCATGGAGCTGGGCGGGTGTCTATATCGCCATCTTCGACTTCACAGTCCTTTTGTGACTGCTGTTCCTTCTATGCTGCTTTGCCAGTCATCTTTTCTTCTGCCTCTTTGATTTTTCTAGTGTTGTCAGAATTGTTCCTCAACTGTATTTCTGCCTCTGTGGCCGCTTCTTTTCCCTGTGCTCTGTCCTTGTTGACATAGCTCAGTGGATTACTGTCATCTTCCGTGGATGCCTGCCAAGGTTTCAGCTCAGCTACTGGCTGGTAATCTTGGCTATAAATATAACCCCCTCTTTTGACAAGCTCATAGTAAATGAGAGAAATTATTATTTCACACAAATCCGGAATTTTAACCTGGATGTTGTATATTAGCAGTTTAGAAATGTAAAATCCCACGGTGAAAAATACATCTGAAGGGCTGCTCCGTGCAAAACTTGTAAAAAGTACCCTTATTTTGTTAGTTATTGGTAAGTAACTGCAGGTGCTTCTGTGTTATATGTAAAAGTTTATAGAGGCTGACTGTCATGTTTGTTATAGTTACAGGAAGTCTAGCACAACAAAGCCTCAAACTTGTTGACCTGTAGGTGCAGTCTCTGTAAATGGTAAATAACGGGGCTATGGTAAGTGTCAACAGATGGTATTATTACATGTAGTCTTTCAAGTAGTTTTTTTCCTTAGCTTATGAGCATATGTTCAGTCTTGGGAAAACATGCTGTGTTGCTGTTAGCTTTGGTTATGCAAGTCTCAGTATAGTGACAGGTCTTTTGGAGAGGCGTTTGAGAGCAGCAGGAGAATTTGCTCTCCACCCAGGTTTCTGATTAAATTCAATTCTTGAGGCAGAGCTGCTCTTTGAGCTCTGCCCGCTGCTGTTGGCCTTATTATTGAAGGAAGAGATTGCCTAGAGGCAATTTGACAATTTCTGTTGCAAGTTGTGAACAGAGGTCCTGCATAAATAGAGCAAGTTACACTTAAATTATACCCAGACTTGCCGTTGCTGGTTTCTCTTCCATTAGGAAGCTGACCTGCAAGGACCCAGACATCTGCCATCATTTGGAAGAGCAGTGGCAGAATCAATACTGCTGTAGGAAGAAAGGGAAACAAGGAAAAAATATCTCACAATATCATATACATTGTGTATGGTATTTTATTCAAATGATCTGTTTGACAAGTTCCATGGACTCTACTTCTATTAAGGGAGAGAGCAAAGACAAAATAAGCAACTGAATATACATGTGTTCTGGCAAGCAAATTTAATTTTCATCATTGGCCTTAGATATAGAATGGCTTGGCAATACAAATAAACACATTCTTTGGTTAAGAGGTATAGATACAAGTGAAGGAAGAAAACATGTTTTGTTGTTTACAGTGCACAGAAACCATGCTGTTTGTTCACCAGCACTTTTGCAGCCTAGCAATGCTCCTTTTGTCAGCCATATCCATTGCTCTGTCATGCCCATTGTTCTGGTATTGTTAGAAAGTAAAGACGAAAGTTAAATTTTTAGTAAGAAATACTCTTATAAATAATAGTAAGAAATACTATTATTCCACATGTTTTGTTTGGAGAAAGTCTGGTAAGTGTATATATCTGTTAATATATGAATTCCAGTTCAATTTATGAAGTATGTTGTTACTGTCTTTTCTCTCTTTGTAACATAGCTCAACTGTTGGAGAGAGAGAAACTTGGTCTTGATAGTCTTTTCCTGAATAAAAAAAGGTATTAAGAATGATCACCAATTGGCCAGCTGGAGTGGTTCTGACAGGTATGCTGATGTCCTCATGTCTTAAATTGGCCACTACCCTCTGCACATGAGTCACCTCCCAGCCCTCCTTGTGAAAATGAGAGTTCTGCCCACGGATGCCACATGATCTCTCACTTTGTGGGTATTGCTGGGTAAAACTGTGCTCACAAATGTGATATTCTGAGAACATAAAGCCTGATCCAGGGACTGTATCAGAATATTAGCCTGGGAAGAAAGAAAGGTGATGCAGGAGAACGCCGAGACAAATGGATGAAGCGCATATATATCTTCTTTTTTTTTAAAAATTTTATTTTGAGCAATGCTGGTTTTTGAATTTTCCCTTCACTTGGCTGGTTATTCAACCTTATGTCATCTCCTTGTTTGTGCTAATACAGCAAACTAATTGAGATTAAAAATAACCTTTATCTGGAGCACATACCTGCAGGCTGAAAGCCACTGAGAGAGAGTGAGAGTGTATCTAAGTTTGCCTAGCTCCTCAGGCAAGGTTTGTAGAAGAAAAAAGCTCAGGAAGGAAAGCTTGGAAGGGTGGTAACAGGTCTCTGGGGAGATGAAATGAATGTTCACAAGTGCTGTGCGGAAAAAGTTTGACCAGGAGCATCTTATAATTCAGAACTGTGGCAAGTGAAAAAAATATTCATTCATCTATTATGCTGGAAACAAGAGAAAAGCTTTTTTGAAAAAAGCAATGTTCCTTTCAGCTCTGCAGTTTTCTTTTAGTGATGGATTCTAAGAAACCCTGAACAGGCAGCCATCAGTAGTAAATACTTACGTTCCGATGAAGGAGTTTTTTCTAAAACTGATAGAGATAATTACTTCTTAGTGATACTTTGGATGTGTGTGTTTGTTGGGGGTTTTTGTTTTGTTTTGTTTTTTAAATTATAGTCTTGGAAGTCCTATTCTGGTTTAAGTGTAAATTATCCTGTAGCATAGTTTAGGTGTATGAACAAATGAAATAATTTTGGATGTGTTAGTTTGCAAAAAAGTTTCATTTACAGCAATGATTAAATATGCCTCTGCTGACTCGCTACACTGAACATTGCAAGGGTTTTCTTTAGAGGATACTGGCAAATCACAAAGCAAATCAGAGAGGATAAAAAGAGATGAACAAGTATGTATGGAAATGGAAGTAGAAAGAAAAGGTTTTCAAATACCACCATTTCTGAAGAAAGTGGGTACAAATATGCCTGAATGATAAGGATGCTGCTAGGTATCCCAGGAACCACTTGTGCATTATTTATATGTAGTGATGTAAATCTTACATGGCAAAAGATGAAATGAAGCAATCAAGCAAGGAATTCCTTAACTTTGGGTTTGTATGTCTAATGGGTTTGATTCACACAGATGATATCTCCATGCATTTGTGTGTCTGCAGAGAAACATGCCTTTTAAGAACATTCAATACTCAGCTTTATGTTGGTGGCACCTGCAGTAGGTGTTAGTAACATTAAACTGAATAGATTGCCTCATCATCAATATGGAACGTTCTGTTAATCAGAAATATTTGCTTTCATTCTTCCCTCTGCACTCCTGGAACAAGCTTTAAAGAGGACTTGGGGTCAATACTTCCAGAATATTAAAGCTGCCTCTTCTATTTCTGTAGATATTTATGGTGAATTTTGCAATTTTGTTTTTTGCATCTTTCCGTGAAGTATTTGAAGCCTGTCTGCACACATTTCATATTTGAAATGCACATTGATCAGATGAACTGCTATATGTGTAGGTGAAGGGAAGATCAATTTTGCAAAACTTTTGAAAAAAAAAAAAAGAAAAGAATACTTCTGCTGCTTCTGGTATATATACGCTTTCACCCTATATACTGTACTGAAATAGTTATGTATCATCCTCTTCATATTTCAATTCTTTTTTATTTATATCAACCTATTTGGGTGCTCCAAAACTTGTTTATTTTTATAATAGCCAATCAGCTTGCAGGAGAACTAAACCATGCAACTTGGGAGTTGCTCATCAGCTGTATAATGAAGACAAATGGCATGTTAAATCTTGTTATCTGATTATGCAAAAATAGCTTTTTATGACAGCAATGGCTCTGCTTTGCAGTCTGTAGAAAGCCATGCACCACGCATCTGATTAATCATGCAAAATAAGATTGAAAGAAAGAAGGAAAAAAAAGAAAGAAAGGTGCTATGTATTCTGTATCTTTTCCAAGCAGGTGACTTAACCTGGTGCTGAAAATCTTGTTCTTTGTGGACAGACTTCAAGGCTGAAAGAATATCAAATGATAGTGAAATTCTCAAATTGTAGTGAGCCTAATTAAGAATCAATTCTATTGCTATGATTTTTAAGAACACCTAATGTAATCTGTAGTCGCAAGTATTTGCCAGGATTGGTTAGATTATAAATCAAATGATGAAAAGGACAGGCGAAGGATAGTCCTAAATTCCTGATCCCTTGGCTTCCCTGTGGGATGTAATTATAAAGCAAATTTGTTGATGATACCTTTGATAATAGGTTCCTTCATCCAAATGAATCCAGCTTTAATTTGTCTTGGCTGGGAGGTATATGGTTTAGGACTGTTTCTGCCGATCACCATTTGTGGGTTTTTGGTTTTTGATTTTTTTTTTTGTGGGGGTGGGGTGGGGGTGGGTAGGGGGATAGTAGGTTGTGGGGGTTTTTTGGGGGTGTGGGGTTTTTTTTTTTGAGTTGGAAAATGCACGATAAAACTTCTTGCATAAATTTCCATTGTCCTTGACATCTACAAACGTTGTAATGAGAAATCTCAAAAGGCACAAGATGGTTGATTTAGCTGTGTTCCTGACCCACTGCTTAAACAAGGAGAATCACAAATCTCAGAAGGCTTGCAGGTGTCTTTTCTCAGGAGATTTTCAGATTGATGCAGTTCAGAACTCCTGAAAACAAATGTTCTCTTATCACAGCACATTGGGTCTGTGGAGGATAAGGATAGTTTATTGTCACAGTGCTAAGTGACAAATTGTACTGGCTGTATAGTAAATGGCTGGAGCTGTTTTCTTAGGGCATAGAGTACGGTATCAGAAAGCAAGGGGAAACTGAGTCCAATGAAATGAGTATGTCTTGCATTCTTCTTCAGACTTTCTGTGAACAATTATACACCAATGAATGGTAATGAAAGCGGAATGCGTTGTCATCCAGCATCATAAAAACCCAAGCACTTGATGTTATTATTTTTCACTTATATGCCAGAAGATGGCTTGCTTTCTGCAGGGATTTTGTGTCATAACACAAAGCAATGTTTTCTAGACATTACTTTTGTCACTAGCGCTACAGCTAATATCATCAATGATAGCCAGCTCCATTATCTCTGCATTATTACTTGTGTACAACTACACGGTATTTCTACTGTGCTGTAGGAGAAACGTGATCTAATTCTCCAGAAATAGGGCCTGGTTGAGGATAGAAAGCTAAGGTAATGACTGCACACTCACTTTAAGGTGGTTGATTGGACCTAGAAGCATTGTGCAACATTTCAGGGCTACTCTGTAGTGATATGGTAGGGACTGATCATGAAAAGTCAAGATGGGACTGAATAGGCTCACAACGTATAAGAGTGGCTTGTTGAAAGGAAAATACCCGTGCTTTCTCTCCTTATTCACACAGCTTTCCTTTCCAAGCTGGGAATTCTACAACAGCATTAACAGTGAACAATTTGCAATATGAAACTGTGGTCTCAGAATGTGTTTTAATCTCAGGGCTGAAATTCAGTGTGTTTCCTAGTGGCAAACACACAGGGAGAGATTGAAGGAGAGCTAGCTGAAAAATGTCTTAGAATTGATTCAATAAAACAAAGATCACTGCTTTCAAACCTGTATGAGAGCCTTTCATCTTTATGTGGTTTAATTACTTGAACTCAGGTTTCTGTTATCTTCCTAACTACATTGTTGTAGGCAGAATGTGACGCTGGCTTCTGACAGTAATTGGGCTACGCCATGTTTTCATCTGAAGGATGCACCCAGTTTGCAGGCTGATCAACAGTACTATGAATACGCTTAGCCTATTTAGTTGTTCCCTGATGAATGCATTTGCCTCCCAGAGTCATGGGGAGTGAAACAGTATCAGTGGAAGATTCCATAAGGAAACAACGTCTCTTGAGTCTGTGGAAAGGCGAAGTGTAAGAGTTCAGTTTGCACAGTGTAGGGTAAGAAAGTTCTTCTTCAAAACGCAATAAACAGGACAGGTCTTTGACAGATTTGTTGACAGCTGGCTGCTAAAGTCAAAGTTGGAAAGTCACCTTTGCCTTATGACAACAGTGTGATGTGAATGTAATTCTCTGTTGCTTTGCACCTTATACAGTTATTCATACCAGTGCAGAAGACTGCGAAAGAGGTGTAAAAATTCGGTCAAGTAAGATTCTCTTACACATTCTTCATACTGGTGTTACAGTTCAGAATGGGGAAGAATCAGGCCTTAATAAGTGTTGGATGTCTAGAAGCAGTCTGATAATGTGTCAGTGATCCAGCGGACAGGAGAGAGCAGTTTGTGATGACAAGGATCATAACTTTGTTTGAGAGAGTCTGAATGAAAGAGTTGGTCTCTTATATGCCCCAAAACTCAGTGCAAGATGCTGATCCACCTTTTTTGGATCAATTTTTCTCTAGAAATAGCTGTCCTTCTCTCCAAGGGCTTCGCTATGCAGAGATTGCGTTTTTGGAAGTGCTAAAAGCATTGAGGAGAAGTACTGCAAAGTCATTCTCCGTTGTGTGGTTTTAATTGAACACCATTCACTACATAGTCAGGAAATGGGAGAAAAGGAAAGGTGACAGTCTTTGTATTTTATATCTTACCTGTAGCATCTTTCCCTCTTCCACTCCATGAAGAAATCATCTTTCTTTATGACTTACAAAATTTGCCTTAATTCCATAAATGTTTAGTTTCTTTCTTTGGGAAATGTTTGTCTGGGTAAATGTTTCTCTTGAAGCGGAGAGTTTAGAGGCACACAAATGAAAAACAAATGAAAAAAGCCTCTTGAAAAATATTCAGTTATGTATTACTAGCAACAGGTATGGCCCTGTATATTTCAAACATTCTATCTGTATGGTCTTTTCCCTAACCAGATGGAGATGGTAACATCCAGTCAACCTTCACTAAGCAATTGCCATGAACATTTAATATCTGAGCACAAGAGCTTCTCTGTGCTCCTCAGAGATTTGGTATGCAGTTTCAGAACAACCTCTCAATGGTGTACAAATGTTTGTAAGTTCCTCAGGTGGTGGTTTTTTTAAGCTCGATTGTGACCTGTAAACTTCATGCACAGATGTTGTCTCCTTTTCATGTTTACTTGCTACAAGTGTAAAAACTCTAAAATTAGTGTCTGATTCTGAATGGTTGCATTTTGTATGCACAGTTTTCAGTGAAATCTGTTCTGAAAAGTGTGAATTCAGAATGTAACTGCATAATAGCACTTCATATATTCCTGCGTTATACTTGGAAATGCAGAATCTACCCATTGATATCAAAGTCAGCAGAGGTGAAATTGTGTCAGCAGTAGTGAGATAATGATAAACGTGTTTCCTTGTGTAGATGGGGTCTTGTTAGCGCTGCTCAGCCCTATAGACTCCAACTGTTAACAGAAGGATGACATGCATAATTGCTTATGAGACTGACAGTCTGTATTGACTCATTTATAGTTTTTAAGTGTATGTAAAGAGCTTTCGTGCAGCTGAGCCAGAATCTAAAACCCTTGTGAAAACATGGGAATGCTGTGTTGTTGTGATTAAAGGAAACCGATGCGTGACCTAATGGCAGCTTAGCTAGTAAGAAGAAATGATGAATCATTTCTTCTAGTAAGCTAAAATCCAACAAAAGGAGAACTTTGCGGCTAGAAGCTATAGTGGTTGATGTGTGGTTTAGGTTTTTTCTACACAATCGGGAAGTAAGTGGATGTATTGCTGAATATTTTGAAAGGGTCAGGGAAATTAAAACATGGCTATCTGTAGTAATATTAATTAAACATACTTACTGAAGAAAAATAAATCGCCCTATATTTAGAGCATCTGTTATTTTATACCTATTTTGAAGAAGATTTTCTCCTACTTCTGAAAGGCAGTCCTATTAAGCATTAGAAATGTTAGTGTTATTCCACCCTGACTAAATGCAACAGAAGCTCATTTGAACATCACAGACTAATAGAGACGGGGTTTTTCGGGGGTGGGATTTTTTTCTACCTTTTTTTTTCTTTGAATTGGTTTTGTTAGAATCAGGTAGCATACTTAGCAAATATTTATCTCTATATGGATATGTAATATACATTAAAAACTATAAAAATAATAAGAATTATGAAATGTCCATCAAGGCAGTAAGGGTGTTGTTTGGTTTTTTTTTGACTTTTTATGTGTGTTCTGACAATTTTGTTGTTACTTTTTTGTGTGGTGTTGTTTCCTAAAATGTTTGCATGAATTCTTTTTTAGCTAAGCTTGGTTTTCAGAACATATTTTTATGTGTGTATATGATGGTGGTCTCGATTTTCCAAGTCGAGTAGGCATTCAGGAATGTGTCCCATTACATAATTGCTTTGGTTTTCTATGTAACAGTTACTGTAGGCCCAACTGTTAGGAATGCACATCAGTGTTAAATGGCAAATTGTATGAGCAACTGCAAATGCGCATGAGGGAGAGGCTTTCTCAAACAGTGAAACCTACCACTTGTGACCTTCATTCCAATCAAACGAGATATGATAGATTTACGATTTGTGTGATAATTTTGCATGATTTGATAGGAGCACTTTTCCATGTATTTCTGACTGTTGATAATTAATAAGTGTGTAAAGGAGAGACACAATGTGTATGCATTCAAAACGGAGCTCTTTTTCAGATTACTAACTTTCAAAGGAAGGACTTTCCCTTCATGGATAGGGACAGTTCCTTAAGGGGTATTTTGAACATGTTGTGAAACAGTATCCCTAAATAATTATTCTGAATTATTATTTAGAAAAAAATGAGGTGTAGTCAAGACTTAAAAGCTAATTATATACTGAATAATTAAACAAATTTGGAAACAGAATATCTTTAATAGATGTGTTCTCTATAGTAAACTTGCTGACAAGCTTCAAATTGAACTTTTTTTCTTTCTTTCTCAAGTCCTTGGATTAACCTTTACTTAAATTTTATTTCTTCTGCAATTTTTTCGTCTAAAAGAACTGTACACAGACACTACATTATACATGCATCCTTCTTTAAATGGACTTGATCCACTTTGTCTGTGTAAAGACCTACAAGTTATATTTCAATTATATTTTGTGAGAAGAGCCAAACTACTTAAATAGTAGTTGTGTCAATTTTTCAAGTGTAGAAGTTCGATAGCTTAAGTTGAAGGAAAGGTAAAGTTCAAATACACCTCTTCTTAAAATGTGTGGGTTTTGTGCTGGTAACTCTTGCCTGCTGACAGAATAACCTTGACAGAGCGAAGTCTTTGCTTCTTTTTCGTACGTGTCTATTCTGCTATCCTAAGACCATCCAATGGGAATTAATTACTTCAGCAATGATTGAAGAAATCTAAGCCATATTCTGTGAAGTTTAATTCAGAACATAAAAGCAGCTTGCCTTGAATCCTCAGTGTCCAGCAGACATGCCTCTCTCTCCAACAATCATAGCAGAAGATCTTTGCCATATAATGTTTAATACTTCCTTATCTTTTAATTATTGGGCAAATTCAAGATTAATAATAAATTGTCTTGACTGAACTAAGGGGCTTTTAGAGATGTAGGGGAGACTGGTTTCCAGATCAGTTCTCTCACATTAAGAAATATGAAATCACTTTGGGAAGAACTTAGGCTAATAAGACTTAAAGTCCCTATTTTTTCAGTTTGAACACAGGCACAAATTTATCGAATAGCTATATGATTGTGCGTGTGGGCTCGTAGAAATGCTCATAGTGATATTTCCAAATGACCCTCATTTCTCTGCCTTTTTGTGATTCTGAACAATTTTTAGCAACATCATAGTTATAGTTCCTGGGTTCCAACCAGAATAATGTTGCAGAATAACTAATTGCGAAGTGCATAACCTGCAGATAGATGATTGAATTGGCATTCAGAAGCCTGGCTCTGTTCCTTGTTCTGGCACGGATTTATTGTATGACCTTAGGCACCTGTCTCTGCTTCTGTTTCCTTTTCTTGTTCTACTGTGCCTTACCTATTTTGAGAATCCTTTTGCAGCAAAACTATCTACTTCTTGTTGCATTTTTACAGATAATAGGTGCCACACATAAAGTGTATCTGTACCAGATATGCTATAAAATGTGTTCTGCTAAAACATAAATGTAAGCAGATAACTCTTCCCTACTTTTTCCTAGAAGAAAGTTTTTTACATAGCTGTCTGTAACTTCATTTAAAATTCGGTATAATCATACATCAGACAGCATGCTAAGTCTGAATTAAAACCTTGACAGCTTTGAATTTTAAATTTGGATCTCAAATTGCCCTTGTAGCTTAATGAATTTAAGTAGTTCCTTAAATTTGAAGAATACTGAGCCTTTTGGGATATTTGAGTTTTTGCTTTGGACTTGCCTTTTTGATATCTTGTGGTAGCAAACACAGAAGTATTAGGATTTTGCCGAATGAAGTAATATCTGAAATGACCTAAAACTTCATAGGTGTGTTTTTCTTTTTCCATAACTACATATTTTATTTGTGAACTACTTTGCTTCTGGGAACAACTCCCAGTTCCTATGTTGTCATGAGATTTCATTTTTGCATAGTACTGTTTCAGCTAGGCACCTTTAAAATAGCTGGGGGAATCGTTGTAGAACTATGCGACTCTAACTTCTAGGTGAAGTGTACATCAAAAGCTTAAATAATAGTGTGGCATGTGTATAGATTTACTTTTTTTTTTTAATAGAGCACATTTAAAAAGTATTAGTGAGGCTGTGAAATAATTAAGTACTTGTGTAATCTTTTTATTCATAGTTTAGCAGAAAAATTGCTAATTGTCTTGCAGGAATTATTGATGGCTGTGGTACATGCAACATCTTTTAGTTCCTAGCAGTAGCTTTTAGCTGGGAAGGGGCATAAAATTATTGAATAACCTCTTTTAAAAAAAAAAAAAAAAAGAAGTTATCTTCCTCTGAGTTGTGTGAGAGAAATTCAAATAATTGAAGGTGATGTGATGTATTTTTCATACGGAATAAAAACTTAGTATTTCAGAAAACATAAAGGATGTCTTCTTTTAATGGTGAAAACTGAAGTAGAAGTCCTGTTAACATCTTACTGTTGAACAGTGAACAGAAACAGATGAACTGGTCATATATGAATTGAGTCAACAGAAAAATCAGTAAAAAGGAGAGTTAGTTTTCATGGGTTTAAACAGTACTAATGTCTGATTCCTACTGTCATTCCTTATTAGTCATATTATGGTCAAATCTCGGCTTTACCAGCTGATAACAAAGAAAATTTCATTAATTATAATTGTCTGTGGGTATATGGCTTCCTAGCTTTAGTTTTTAAGTGAAACTTACTAGCTTTGTCATAGAAAAGATGATGCTGGGTATGAGTGATAGTTGTAGAAGGTTCTGAACTGAGACAAAGAGGTTCAGATTTCACTTTTCTAATTCATCTGCCTGTTCAGTCATGTGTTTCCCTAGATTTTTTTTTTTTTCCTTTAAGAGCTACCTATGAGCCTCCAGGTTGAGCTGCATATCCATGTTCTGCTTCAATGGTCTATGTAAACACTGTTCTCAAGTGCCTCATGCTTTTGCTGTCATTGTAATCAGGATCCCAGAAGTTATATTTATTACATTAACCATTTGCCTGTATAGTACAGAAAGAGTTAACAGGAATTTGACTTAATGTGTTTGTTAGTTGCACAACATAGCTGTAGCTGATTGTGATCTCTTTAGATCTTCAAGAGTGATTTTTTTTTTGTTGTTGTTTAAAGCGAACACTGGATATATAGGTAAAGAAGCATTATGAAATATTCTCCAGTGATGACTTTTAAATTGAGAATGAATGTTTTGTTTGCCTCTGAATATTGATACCCTCACTACAGTGAAAATGGATTTACTTTTCATATTGATACCTCCCTGTAGAAATTTCAAGGAGTCTGATTATTCATGGACTTTTTTTTCACTTACTATTTACAATTACCAGAGGGCTGGTTTGCTTGAAAAGTCAATTGAAGTCTTCCTCCTTGGTCTAATAAAATCACTGAAGCATATCAAACAGTAAACACCCATAATTATAGGCAGAGATAGTGACATACCCCATTTTGTACCTCAGGAAAAAACCAAGGTGCAATGGTTAGAGAGTAAATTTGGAAGCTAAGGCTGCCTGAATTTTAATTCTGATTTGGTCACTGGCCTTCTATAGTTTAATCATTTAATAAATAGTTTAAAATCATTTAATCCTACTCCCTCATTTTCTCTGTGTGTGAATAACTATGGTGGGACATTGCTTCCCTCAGAAGAGTATGATCGTGGATAGGTTAGCAGCACAGTATGAGTGCTGAGAGGTACTCACTGTTCTTGAAATCCTGACTTGTGACCTTTCACTCACCGATGGCCTAATCAGAAGTCTGTTCTTATAATACCACCGAGAAATATGAATTAAAAAATAAGGCTGCATGTTAGAGCAATGTATACATCTGTGGCAGAGACTATAAGTCAATTAATATACACATGGGCCTTGTACTCTAGACGCATCTTCTGTTATACAGACGTGCTTGCACATCATGCTCGGCACATCTCTCTCTTAGGGAGAGGTATAAACTACATTGAATTCAACAGGAAAAACTTGATTTCAGTGGCATATGAATCAGATCGGGGGGGGAGAAAAAAGGTAAATTCTGAAATCTGGTGGCTTTCAAAGGAAAAAATTAATTCACTGAAGTTGAATTATCTTCTATGTACCAATGTAATCTCATTCAACATAAAAAAAATTTTCTAATGATACTTTGAAAAATAAGAATGGCTTTCATTTTCATGATTATAATGCTCTTTCTTTGGCAAAATAAAGTAGAATTTATTTTTAACAAAAAAATTTACACCAAAATGTAATATAAAAAAATATTTTAAATGGTCTGATAAGCTAGCGGCCAAAGGTGACTTTGACCCTTCAAGTTTTATGGATTCTGTTCGCATGTTTTAGCATCCGGTCATGCCATTATCTCAAGGACAGTTTCACAGAGCTCATTCCTCTATTGTACAGGTTACAAATCTTATTGAGAATGTTTTCTTTCTGTAGATCACATTTGTGAATGAAATGATGCTGGTGACAAACGCATTATTCATAGTTAATTTCATCAAGCTATTTTTTTCTTTTGTTTTAATGGCCCTGATTTTGCAGAATGTAAACCTGCTTTTACTAG
The DNA here is from genome assembly GCF_000708025.1 of Charadrius vociferus. NCBI lineage: Eukaryota > Metazoa > Chordata > Aves > Charadriiformes > Charadriidae > Charadrius > Charadrius vociferus. The sequence goes on along the minus strand of NW_009648526.1, from coordinate 2,102,589 downwards.
ACTGTGTTGAAAAATAGGTGTTTATAGGGTGGCTTTGGTACAAGGTCAATATTGCTACTATTGAGGTATGCCTTTTTTGATGGTTCTTTAAATATTGCAGAATTATGTGCAGGGTTACTTTCAACTGTAATGACAAAAAATGGACAAATATCCCTACTAGAGATGTAAACTTGAACAACTTCCCTAGATTTATTTTAAATGTTGTATTATTGAGAATATATTTCTGAGTGCAAGTTTATGCATCCATTTATACACTCCTTTGGAATACAAATTCTGGGTCAGGTATTTTTTCACTATACTCATGGAACTGGTTACCTGATCACGATTGCTCTGTGGCTACTACTGAAATAGCATGGATATTAAAACTGTTGAAGTTTTAACACTGGAGAAAAATTACCCTCTCCCAACTTGCCTTTCTCTAATGTAAATGGCCGGGCTAAAATATAAAGAGTTAATTTTGGGTTCGAGACCAAGAATCCATCAGTAAGCTCCTGGACTGCCATACTACACTGGTTTCTACTTAAATCTTTCGTCTGCTACAAAGCCCTGCTGTGCTGTGAATTGTCGTTAGCATCAACAGCTATAGCATTTTCAGTGCATTAATATTAAGGGAGAGATAACATAAATTAAGAACTCTGCCTCAAGCATGCCCAGAAGTGAGGGCATAATCATTTGGATTCCAGCTTGAAAAGTCACATAAACTCAAAACTTTATGTGAGTAGGGACCCAGTGCTCCTGCAGTCTTTTACAGGTCTCCTCACTCACACTGTACACCTTTAGCTTTCACCAAACAGAGTCCCACTCGTATTAATGGTTTTGTGTTTTGTGTTTCCCCACCCCACAATTTTGCTTATTTTTCTATTATGGCATTTTACGTAGTAAAAGATGCGGTGCCGTGCTTTGTTTGTTACCACTGAGTTCAATGGCCTTTTTAAATTTCTAGTCTAATACTGCTCTGATAACAAACCTTTCATGAGCATGGGATGTGAGGAGAAAGAGTGGGAAAAGCCTCTTGTTCTGCTTCCTATCATATGTTAACCAAAAGAATACTGAAAGTACATTTGGTACTTGGTATAAATCTAATAAATGTTATTCTTATCGTGGAATCTCAAAATGTATCTAGAACTTTATTCGTCCTGCTAGACTTCCTTCACAATATGGCCTGAAGTGTTTTTTGTGTTTCTTTCTTACGGTTAGTCACAGTCACCTTGGTGTATAGATATCTGCTAATTATCCTCTGTCAGTCAGTTGTCTAAATAATTTACAGTGTAAAAGTCTCAAAGGACTCTCTAGCTGACAGGTCTGATTTAGAATTACACAGGCTTTATTACACAGAAAAGCCCTTTTCTTTCAGTTCTTCCCTTCCTTCTCTGTTTTATTGCAATGTATCTTGTTTTGGGTTTTGGGTATCTTTTTCAGTGATATTTTATTTGATACTGTCATCCAGATGCAAACTGCTACTGTAAATAATGATGTTCTTCCAAGCTTTCATCCTCTGCTTGGCAAGTTATGTTTTCTATGTTTTTCTCTCTGCATAAAGACAGATGCTATTTTCTAGGTGTTTTAGTTAACTGCAGTTGCTAATAGAAACAATGTCTGAAGCACTGAATTTTAAGCCAGTTCTGTGTTTCAATAAGCTGATCCTAGCCGTTGCATTCAGCCAGTCAGGACTCTCAGCTGGCGCTAGCCTCAATAGCGGACATGGAGCATTCAACAAAGATTTAACCCCTCCTCACAGATTATTTAGCCAGCCAATCTAAATAATAGCATTTGCCAAAATTGCAAGCTGTTTATAAGCACTTTGTAAATAGAAAACAGACTCAATTCATGCAATAAATTTTGTATATAAGCTTTGCTTATCGTCTGTGTGACAGTGAAGGATATATATTCAGAGTTATACTCTTAATTGTTTCCATCTGATAAAAGTGCAGTAAGCAAATGTTAAATGTAAACAGTATTCCTGGTTTCTATTTTTTTCTGCTGTGGAATTTCTCCCTGATCAGAAATGAAATTTTCTGCAGTAGAGAGAAGATGTGCTGCAATTATATGGGCTATTGAACATTATAGAGCATATTTGATAGGAGTTAAGTTCACCGTTGCTACTGACTCCAGCTCACTTCAGTGGCTCCTGCAATGTTTCATCTCTAATGTCAAGCTGAGTAGGGGAGAATGAGTGACTTGACCTAATTTCATAGTGGTCATTGTGCTGAGCAAGCTCAGTCTGGCACATGTCTCTTACAAATTACATGGGAAAAGAGAATAGCATTTTAAGGGCATATTGATTCAATATTGTCACCTAGGTGCAAATTAGCATGTTGATCCATTGATGCATCATTAGATGAAAATTGCTATTGTTTCTCAAGCTCCTCAAGAGAATATTCCGCCTAGTTAATGCTGTTGTGTCTTGGATATATAATATTCAGGAAAATAATCTCTGCAAACTCTTTAGCTCGAACTTGTTTGTGATGGCCTTCAGGCTGAGAATATGTTTATTTTTTTGGTACAGAGGGTAGTGAAATGCAGAACTCGTGTTCAGACTTCAATTAGTACAAAACAAGTGGGGCGACCCTCTCAGGGGTGGAATTCTGCCTTGTACCTCCACTGAAATCACAATCAACAGAAGTAACTCTTGGACTAGACTAGAACATGACAAAAATCCTGGGACAGATCTAACTTTCTGTGTCTGTTATATCAAAGTCACACCTAGTGTCTTCTGGTTCTGCTATGAGTTAAGGAATGCAGTCTGAGGCTGGACTGCCTGTCAGCCCTCTTTGCTGGCTGATTATGTTATGAAAATGATTGTGTTTCCCTTCCTTATCTCCGTAAAATATCCCAATATTCATGCCATTTTACCCTTCGCCTGTAATGCAGTCTTCTCTTCCTGCCCCTCCTGCTGACATTCCTCTCTGTTAGCAACTGCCTCCTTGTCTTCCAGGATCTTTTCTACTACCCCAAGAACAATGATCACAGCTATTCATTCAAAGCACCCATACTGTGTCCCTTCAATTGTAAAAGCAAGGCAAGGTAATGGTTTGCATTTCTGCTTCTTTTTTTATATATTTTTCAAATGTTAAAATTTTGGTCACTAAGAATTTCAAAATGTACTAGTGCAGGTATTCCGTGTATTCAGTTTACTTGTATGTAGTGCTTTTTATGTAGTACTGCTGTGTAATGCATATAAAGTCCGTGTGCTCTTTAGGGACAAAGCCCTGTGATGTGTTGTGAACTCAAATCAAGCCAGCAGGCATTGTGTGTGTACAGTGCCTTCTCTACTCAAAGAAATCTAGGAGACTGTTATCTAGAGGAGGGGAGCCTATTTGCTACACTCGAGTGTTCCATTAGTGTTCTACTGTTCAGTGCGTATTTTGGCAATTCCTTTTCATTTTTTGATTCTGCTAGTCAGCGATTGACATTTGCTTTCTTAGTGTCATCACCTCAGGCCTGGAGGCTTAACTCACACTGCAGTCAACTGCCATCACTCAGCATCAAAAAAACTTCCTGCTTAAATGGGTAAACATTATTGAGCAAAATGTGTGGGGCCTCTTAGACTTCAAAGGGATGAAAGTTAGAGCTGCCTCAGTCACTATCAGAGGAACCAAAGTGAAGCAAGAGCAGTAACTGTCAGCAAGCTCTTGTAACATCTAGGGCAAGTGAAGACAGAGATCTGGGATCTTAGCCTGAGTATGGTCTGTTACAACTCCAGTGAAGTCTGTGAACTGCTCAGTAAGCTTATTCTATGGCCCAAAGTGGTCTCTGGGTTGTCCTCTTTGCCTGGAACTCCTAATACTGTTCTGAAAAAACAGAGAAAGAAGTGTTAAATTATGTGAGACCCCGAGTCAATGCAGATTGGATCCCGGGACTATACTATAGTCTAGTACTGTATTGTCAGTACTGCAGTAGAAATAACAGAAAAGTTGTAAAGAGCGGACTTCTCTTTCTTCCTTGGATTAACTTTTCTGATTATCTTGTATTTATTTGAAAATTAATCTGTGACATTTTAATGGCTTTCACTGCAAAATATACAGTGTGCCCACTTGTTATTCATATTCTGCAGTGATTAATTTAGCTAAATTCACAGGGAAAGCTTTCAGCTTTAATTGCTGCAGTCTTTGAAATCTGAACATTAATTCTCATCACAAAATGGTCGTAGGTCATGGGTCATTTAGGAACAGTTTGTTTAGGTAAGCTGATTTTAAGCTATGGAATCTGTTTGAAAAGATCCCTTTGTTCATTTTCTTCTCGATAGGGTTTGTCTTCAAATTAGGTTTTGTAGTTTCGTCATTTACAAATTGATTTACACTCTGTAGTGTGCATATGTGTTCACTCAGAGTAGCGCCATATTCTCCAGATTCATGCTTTAATTTTTCTTTATTTCAACAAATACTTATAGGACATATTTTTGTCATATCCCAGTACTGCTCATTAGTCACACTCTAATGTTTGTCTCCAATCTCTTGATTATAATTTCTAAAATAATTTAATTTTTCCCTGAAAATTCATTTCTATGTATTTTTGATAGTACAAGTCAATCACGTAAATGTGATGCCAAAAGGCAAACACAAATGATGCGAAAATGCCATCAAAATAAGCATGTGTAAACTACTGAATATCTTCCAACACTTGCCCAGCTGTATTTTCCAAATAGCAGTAAATCCATTTATGTTAATTTTATGTCTGCTAGCTGAATTTAATTTAATACAATAATTTAATGTTTTCCACATATTTGTTCAGCTCTTTTCTTTAGTTTTCAAGGGATTTGTAAGAAATGGGTATTTAATTCAGACTAATGTGGTAATGGTAAATTATTCTTCTGTTTTCAGTATTTGCGTACAAATTTGATTTCTACAGTCACTAGCATAAGAATATCAATGAAAACTAGTAAAATAGATTAGAGTAAAACAATGAAAGTGATTGTTTCATTATTTATGTTCTGTAAGCTTCTCAAGTAATCTGTTGATAATCTGTTGGAGTTAAAAGATATGTTCCTATTTGACACTAGTTGGCACGTTTTCCACACTAATTGACAGGATAGTTTTTCATAAGGAGTTGTTGTGTACATACAGTGCATATGTGGTCCAGAGACTTCTTGATGTTGACTCTGAAAGTTCAAGTCAGATTTCTCTTGCTCAGGGAGTTGGTTTAAATATACTGGATTAACATCTACCAAAATCTGCAGTTTCAAATACCTGGATTTTATTCTGTTGGTGTGCATGCTTGACATGTAACTTTTTTTTTTTTTCTCAATTTGGATAAGAGAGAATAACTTAGACATAAGTCTTTCTCCTAAATACTTTCATGCAATAACTTTCCAGCTGATCATACCTTGCAAATCAGCACGCATCTAATCACAGAGGGCAAAGAGCATGCAGAAAGGATGAAAGGTCTCTACAAGCAAATTCTGTGCAGTCTCTTACCATAAAACAGTAAGTGTTAGAAATTAGATGTATCATTTACAGCTGCCTTTAGACAGCTATGAATTTATGGAGAGCTTAAAACCAAAATAATAATTATATTCTTGATTAGCATTAACTGTAATGATTAAATCCATAAACTCAGCCATGTTCTAATTTTCTTACATCTTGTTTTCATAATGAAAGGTCTTTATACAGAGACCCTGTACAGATTTTTGTAATTATCATTATTAAAAGGCAATGATGCTAATTTTGTTAAAGGCCCTCTCAACTTCAAGTTAGCTGAAGAGCCATGGAAGCTGCTGTTTATATGTACTGTTTGCCATAAGTCACAGCTGTGATTGAGCTATTTGTTAGACTTGTCTTAGTCTACTGTCCTCATTGCATCTATCGTCAGGTGCAAGAGACCAGTTCAGGTGCTGTGTTCTTAATGCAGATATCATTTAAATATTGCATTAGACAAAATAAAATTATTTTAGATAAGTTGGTTTAGATTTTAGAACGTCTGCGAATCTCATCCTCCTGTCCTGTCCCCCCCATGATCTTAGTGAAGTATTGTTGACGCTCTAAAGGCTGTGCAGATCTTTGCTAAATATACTTATGTGAAATCTACTTTTTAGTATTCAAGCAAGAGGATTGAGGGTGTTGAAAGGCATCCTTAAAATCTCATCTAAATATATCACAAAAGGATATCCTGGAAAGAATCTGGTTTACCTATGTGGAATCGTGTACTACATTTTTAAAAGACTGGCATCAACACACTAGCTGTATGTCCTCCTTTCCTCTCATTTATTTTTTCCCTAAGAAAAGCTGAAAACTCCAACCTCATGTAATTAGAAACACTTGTAACCAAAATCAATGACAAATACGTGTATTATTACAAACCATTATATTATATATATGTGCCTACCTCATTTATTATAGCCTTTTAGGACACTGACATATCATATCTTACACTATAAAATAGCCAGATCTAGACACTGGAAATTGCACTTTGATACATTATAAAGCTATGTTGTAAGCTTACTGCATGGACTTCACATGCACATAAAACCTATAGGTACATAAACAATATCAAATGACAAAACTAGAAAGCAGTTTCTTCATACTTTATTTTACAATTTGTCACTAAATATATTTACAGGACATGGAGTTTGCTTTAGTGCAATACATAGTAATGTTGCATAAGTACAAACTGTTAAACTTTTCTAAAAAAAATAAAGAAATAAAGCACTTAACTGATGTTACAGCTAAGTATGTAAAGCAACGTTAATAACTCTGAGTGAAAATGCTAACAGCATCTTTTCTTTTCATAAACAATTTCTAGAAACAAACCACAAACCACCATTACATATTCCAAACTACTAACCCTTTTACAGTACCATATCATTTAAAAATTGATTTTTTTAAAAGCACATACACTGTACTGTAAAGCAGTCTTTTTCTACAGATACTGACTTACTCTTAATACAAATATGATATTACCTTGGCAGTTTCGAAGAGCAAAGTTATGTCAAGATATCAAACATCAGTAACAAACTCTGATAAGCGCAGCTTCTTGAGAACTTGCTTTAATAGCATTTCTTCACAGTGATATTTATGAAAGGTTGGAAAAAGATTAGCATAAAATATTTCCATCCTTTTTCAGTTTTTATGCAAAAATCATTACTTTATATCGGTAATTATAAAATTACAAACACTTTCTATAAGTAACTGCATCTGTAGTAATGATAGAAAAAGTTATCAGTAAGATACCTAAAATGAGGTTTGCATAAAATGATAGTTTGAAGAAAACTAGGTACATCTTTTAAAAAATAATAGTCAGGGAGGTAACTTAATTTAGAATAAGCAACACAGTAGTTTAAAAGAGACAACCTATTAATCACTTAAAAAAGCTAACTATTTATTAATTAATGTTAAAAAATAAAGAAATTGTGATGAGGTGAAATCAACATTTAAAAAGATACGATGAAACATTTACTTTTAGTATTAGTTTTGGCACTTCATTGGAACAATTACTTTACCAAAGACCAAAATATGTATAAAAGATATACAGCTCCTTGACATACCTTGCAAATATAGTACATATGTACTGGCAAACACAGAAAATATAGTTAGATAAACATTCCCACAGATTTGCACATGCATGCACTATTCGGACAACAGCATTGTATCTATGTTCTTGGCGGTGACAATCTTGCATTACTTGGGTATTTTACGCCATTTCTTCAGCAGATCTTGTTTCGGATTTAAGTCTTACAAATTCTTTAGCAACTTCATCATTGGTCCTCTGAGAAAGTATTCTAAGAATTGTCAAGCCAGTTTCATCTACAGAGATGTTTCTCAACAAGGGGTACCAAGACGCACAGCTACCTTTCTCGGCTATGTTTTGCAGCTGAATAACTGTCATTCCTATAATGCGATCTTCCCTAGCAAAGCAGTAATCTTTCACTGAGAGGTGAAGTTCGTAGGCTCTTGGCTTATCTTCGTTACTCAAAATGCTGCGTGGATTAAAAATATGAATTTAGAACAAGGAGTTCAGTTCCTCTAAGGAATGAACCTATGCTAGAAATCTTGTAAAAATTAAAGTCCTAGCGGCTGTTTAATTTTTGTAGTTCCATTTTGTTGCAACAGAGTATCATTTAATTTTAAACCTTCTCCACAATTAACCTTTTAGATGCTACTGTTCCTACTGACTTGAACAGAAAGAGAATTCATCATTCCCTCAATATCTGAAATATCTGAAAGTTACCTTTCCCTAGAAAGTACCTGTAAGGTTCAACTAGTTCCACAATTATCATAACCACATCTTTATATCAACTTTAAAAAAAATAAAGAAAATCATGGGCAACACGTCTCAATAAGAGCTCTGTGGTTTGACACTGAGAAAGTGAACTCTGTTCTTCTCAGGGTTGGGGTTGAGGGGAGGAAAATGAATTGGTCCCAGTTATGAAAGGGGAGGAGGAGTGAACAGGTGGGAGGCGCTGTGAGAAGTACTAAATTTAAAACTCCAGGTTAGGTGAAAACTTTCTTATTGCTTTAAGGATTAAATAATAGAGATAAATAATACCATTAACACATGCACAACCCTTTACGTATTTAGATATCGCAACAGTCACAAAGGCCTGGAAATTGAGCAGCAATAATTAATGCTTCAGTCCAAGTAACTAAGGCAAATAGATTAACTTTACATTTTAACCAGCTTTTGTAAGACTGAAAGCTAACTGGTTGTCATTTATCTACATATAAATCAAAGATACAAATTACTAAGTAATTTTGAAGTGGTGTCTAAATCTATGGATGCTGATATGTATAGCGGCCTTAGGACTTTTTTTTTAAAGTTCTTACCTGTTTAACTGCAAGAAATTCTAACAAAATATGCATAAAACATGCAATTAACAGACAAAATGACTTACAATTGGAAAGTTTCATTGTATTTTGGTGACCACGTGTTGCTCTTTGTCTTGGTTCCATGTTTTCTTTTCTTGTCGCTTAGGTTAGGACCTAATATGCAAACTTCCACAAATGGCCGGAACATAGCTGTTGTTTGCCAATTTAGATTATTAATTGCTACAACTATAAAGAAATAAAAGAAATGATGTAAACTAAAATTCCATTGGAAAAGCTCCAAGTAATTACCCAGTATGACATTTTATAGCCAATGAAAGGTGACCCGAGAGCTTTCCTGTAGGATACCAATACCTGGCAAGCCTACCAGGAGCTTTGCCTGTTTCTGCCGAGTAAGATGTCTGACTACTTTCACTGACAACAGTAGCAAATATAAGTATATATTTTACAGGTGCTTTACACTAGCAGCTTTTTTGTCTGTTACCTTCACTGTAATTAAAAAATCAGCTTATACAAATCTAACTCCATAACTTCATATAATAAATTTTCACTGTCTACACAGAGAAGCATAGACAGTATTTACCTGCATGATCTTAACGGCTGCTGATGTTGAGCAAGGAAAAAGTACGACGCTAATCACCTGAAGCATGCTCAGAGCTTTACAAGTACTGAAATACTTAACATCTGGTATTTCCTTATTGGAATGTTTTACTTAAGACGTAGTTTCGGACATTTTTGTTTCTTTCTTTTTAAAACTAGCTATTTGAAACTTACCTTTTACAGTGACTTTATGCTCACCAGTTCCAGGATGTGTAGCGACATCCACCTGTACAGATATCTCACCCACTGAATTATTTGTGGTTTGACCTGAAATAATATTACTAGGTTAGCACACTTGGCTTCTTGATGCTTCAAGAGAAAAAGACAGTGAAAGAAGGTAAGCAGTATTTTCTGCCAGAAACACTTAGAAATACCTGACATGTATTTCACATCTAAGTGGGAATCAGTTACAGATTTAAAGTGATTTTGCCTCAAAAGTACCTAGCAATTACAAATGTCTATGTAAAGTGCCTTAGTAAAATAAAAAAAAAATCCTTTCATTTGGAACCTTCCATTCTGGTTGTCATTGGGTGGGTTTGCATCTTGAAATGTAAAAGTTGGTGATTTCTTCAAGCTTTGTTTGCATGTGCACCCCAAAAGTCTTATTGCAAGTATGCATTTGGAAAGTTATTTCTGTATTGTTATTGATAAATCTTTAATAGTTTGCTTAGACATAGCCCCCAGCAAAAGTTCTGCACTAGCGCAGTGCTAGGAGTTGTAGGGATGTCAGAAGAACCAGGAACTTAATTTTGAAAGTTTTTACTTTTGAGCACCAGTGCAGGTTCTAAGTCAATTTGCAGATAATGATTTCTTAAAAGGCCTCTCAGTATGTATTGAAAGATCCTTTAATATAGCAAATTCTAACAGTACAATATAAACAAAATTGGATATGTTTACTTGTTCTTTAATTGGATGACTGTGACTGTTGAACTCTGTGAACTGTGCACTTGCCTCCCCAGTCTAATCTCTGCGAACCATATACTAAAGCAAATTACTACCCCTTTATAACTGGCTACTACCTCTGTGGTTACCAGAGGAAAGATTCTATCTTCTTTCTATTTATACAGAAATTCCTTACCCCGCTGGTGCCCCATCCATCTATATGTGAGGAGAAGCAAACATTCCTTTAGAAGTTTTCCAGCAGCTCATGCAGGAATTAAGGAAGTGGTACGGAGAAGAGGGGTGTCTTGTGTAATCATACTGGGGAAAATGGTTTTGGTTTTGGATGCCCCCCACCCCCCAAATCAGTTTATACCCAGAATTTTTTTTTCTGCGTTTCACTATCAGTGGCTTCCTAGAAGTGTGTTCTACAGTGATGTTTATTCATTATGTTGGCATAATCTGTAATTACATTCTCTACACTGGTTGAACATTGCAAGGTCAATTATATAATCTCACCCCGAGCATTACTGCTCCAGAGAACAAGTGTTTTTCCTGATACGTTCAAGTGTGGAAATTCAGTGCTCAATTAACTTGCTCAGAATCCTTGAAAACTGTTCTGCATTTTGCATCTTTCAGGTGAGTTTGGCTTGGAATTGTCAGCAATTGACTTTTGAATTGTAGTCAACAGTATTTTAGCAAAAGTACACAGTGTCAATATCTTAATCTGCTTAGAGCTGCTACTTCTGAATCACAGGGTACGTGTACAAATTTTGCTGCTAGATGTACTTCGGTATCAGCCAGAGGTTTTGGACCACTACTGACATGTAAACGGGTAATTTGTCAGTCATCAGATATTTAATGATGAGAAGTTTAGTTTCAGTGGCAGCCATTAAACTTCTTATTGTATTTGGATAATTACTTAAAGTTGCACTATATGGGATCTCTAATCTGAATCATTCTGTCTTGCTCACAATAAATAATACATAATTTTTTTAAAGAACATGTATAAAAAAGAATGAAATGCACTAGAAAAGCTAAATATAAATCAGTAGAATAGCTTTATTTAGAAGAGTAAAATAATGTATTATCCGACTGTACAGTAAAATAAGCTTTTATTTAGGAGAAGAAAGGAAATTTTCATTTAGTCAAGGTCATAAAGTTAAAGGTGATTTCCTTTTCTCTTGCAAATGCAGTATCTTTGGACCATGTAACTGTGAGTAGCATAGTACTGACGCTGAGTTTCTGCTGCTTGAAATAAAATCTATTTATGAATTTAAAAATGAATAATTGTTTGGAATGCAAAGTGCTACATAAAATTACTCTGCCCAGAAAAATCAAGGTTTTAAGAAATTAATTATAATTTTCATTATACAAAATGCGGTGCTTTTAATGGAGTTACATTTAACTGTATGCTGGCTTGTGTGAAAATACCTTCCCTTATATTTATATGGATTACTTAACTTGAATTAAGTGAAGACAACACCTGCTGGGTTTTGGGGTGGTTGTTTTTTGGTTTTTTTTTTGTTTTGTTTTAACACCTAAAAGTCAGAAGGCAGCTTTCTGGGCTAGTACTCCAATATAATATATAGAGGTTATTCTCATTGGCTTTCTGATGTTGTAAAGTAAATCAAAGAGTAGAGACTGGCTCTTATAGACCATTGATCTGCTCTTTCATATTGTGAAATTACACCTTTTCAAATTGTTACATACTGCATAGAATTCAACCTTAACCAGGTTCTTTTGTGGTGGTGGACCTTTTTCTGAATGATATTTTTGATTCCTCATATAGCCATCTTCGGCTATGAAGTCTGAATTGAACATACTGTAACTCTAAGTCTTTAATATCTTGTTCTGATTAAAAAGCTTTCATTGCCAAGCTGGGCAGGAGAGGAGAGCCAGGAATTTGCAACATCTAAATCATAGGGACACTGAATGGATAGGGTAAACTGAGTGTACTGAGAGAGCGTACGAGAAATTCTCAAACTCTTCCCCAGTCAAAATTAATAATAATTTACCACTGACTGCAGTGGAAGGTGAGCCAGGCTGATCCTGAATATCACTAAAAATATCAGCCAGTGTCAAATACTTGTTTTAGCTTTTAGCTTTAAAAAAACCCAACCGAAAACACCTTTAGGAGAAATCCACAATGTTTTCAAGGAAAACAATTAGCATTTTCATTAGATAGCTTATGCAGCAACCTGTGGGTGATGGTAACAATGAAGCATGCTGTGTTAACCTGTAATAATGACATACTGGATCTCACCGAGACAAAATCTCTGGATTTACAAGAAAAGTCCAACTTTTTTATTAACTACGCAAAGTATATCCTTGCAAAGGTCTCCTAACTGATCTTTTTCTTTCATTTTACTAGTAGTCCATAATTCACAACAATGCTTTAAGCAGTACTGCAAATATATAGTGGGATTAGTCCTGTATGTATGGTACTGTTTGATATAGTTATAAAGAAATCTGTGTAAAATGTCACACAGTGTTCTACTGAAAACAGCTGACATCAAAATGACCCTACATTTCACTACTCCTGAGGACACTTCCTGCAGCAGACCGTCTCAGCCAGGTAGACGATTTCTACAGGAGTCTAGAGTACAAGCTTGGTTTCTTTCTGTTGCCATCCCATCCATCTTCTATTTGCTCGCGCTCTCTCTCTCTCTGACCTGCTGAGCAAACTGGAGATACAATTCTAGGACATTCAGTATTTGCTTATAGCAGCTTTTGTTGACATTCAAGAACTATGGCACTTCATTTTAAAGTCTCTGATCTGTCTATTTCTGCTGTTTTGTTTTCTTTCTTGCTACCAGTTCTTGTAAAGTCAGAGCAGGAATTAGTGATTCTGAGTGCACTGAAAAGGTCCGTTTATCCCACTACATTTAACAAGTCAATTTAACTGACAACAACTCCCTGGCCCTGCACTGCAGAGCATGATTACACTTTTCTTCCTTTAGTGCTGTAGTATAACTCCTTAGAAGCTTAACAAACTTACAAATAATTGTGCTTTCTGTTTGAAAACCTTACGGTTGCTTAAGTTACTGCTTCCACTCTAAACTCTGCTTTAGATTCCACTTTTAGGTTATTTATATGCATCAAAATATAGCATCCTCTCACAGGTGGGTTTTAAAGTGATCACCTGCATTTAAACTGCAGTCGTTCTATTGCAGCAAACAAACTGTAACGGAGAAAAAAACCACTTCCTCTGGCCAAAGATGCTTGCTCCTCAGTGGACAAAAAGTCCAAAACAGGCAGGCCTTGATTCCTTCCTTATTTAGCACCAGGAATGTCATCAATGTGATAGTTGTTATAGCCCTAATGATCTTGACAGAAGAGAGCCATTTAGGACCAAGGACCTAGTCAAACGGTTCTTGCTCATGATCGCCATATTGGCTACACACACACAGAGAAGTGAATTCTTCTGTCTTTTATTCCTTAGTGGAATTTCTTCACCTTTGGGGAAGTGTGAGCTTGTGGACTCTGGTAGAGAAAAGACAAGTGGAAAAATGAGTCCTGTATATTTTGTAAAAATAAAACAGAAAGTCCCTATATTCTCTAGAATAATATTCCTGCTAAATGCAAAAGACTTCTACTGAATCAGTCTGTGATTGTTCACAAAAGTACATTTCAGTGAAAGGGGTCCTTTGTCCTGCTTGACTTCTTTAGCAGTGAAAAGTTTTCCTATCCATCAGGAGGACTTTGGAAACTAACTTCTAGGTTTGCATGAAAAAGGAGCCCAGAAATAAAGGGAATTCACAGAAAATGAGCCAGCATAAAATTTAACAACAGAATTCAAGACTTTGAAATAGCACGAGCAGTAAGTCTAATGCAGTGTGCTTTCCAGCTGTTCTGGAAGTTGGGACATGGAAACTGGGATGCTTTCATAATTTCTCGGGGAAAAAAAAAAAGGAAAAATATTAAAAGTAGTTTGTTTTGCGAGCTATTAGGAGCATCAGTATGCAGCACGGACTTCAATAAGAGTGGCAAAACACATCTGAGAAGCTGAGCTTGTCCTTGGACTGTTCATAGGCCTCAGCTCGTCCACTAGCACAGCTGCTGTGAGTATTTAAGACAGCAGAGTCTGTGTACATAATTAGTAAAACCGGCACTGTAGCTAGACCCCAAGTTTGCACTATTTATATATTCTAATAGAAACATAGGAAAGTTTACATAACGATGCAAATTCGCATACAGAAGTACTTATGGGAGATAAAATTGCTGTGTCTGAAAAGGTATTGCCTGACCTATCTGTTAACAAAGTTAGTTTTTATCTGGTGTTGTATTTGGACAAATGTTATGATCAATCTTGCAATCTCTTCTATTTATAGTTTAGTATGGCAAAATTTGGCAGCTGTAAGAAAGTAAGTGAAACACAGCAGCCTTGAAAACTGAGTAGTGAAACCCCAATGAATTGATGGTGTAAAAAAGTCAGATGGAAATATGTGGTATTGAACCCCAAGAGAAAAATCTGTCCCTGCACTTAGGCATTCAAGCCTTCTCTTTCATCAGCTCTGTGCCTGTAGTACAGAGTTTGAAAATGCTTGTACAATCCGAGGTTCACATGTCATTTCATGATATAGAACATCAACTGTCTTACGTTCTATCTTATGATAGCAATTCTTTCTTTTGAAACTGCTTTAAGCTCTTTTGGTATTCATCATACCTTACTGCTGGTAGTTTCATGTAAAATCCTTAAATCTGGAGGAGGCTTTATTTGTCTCACAACATAAAGAATAAAAGACAGTAGCAAATCGTGTGCAAAACAAGGATTCTTTTTATGCTGTCAAGTCATCAAGTAGCAAAAGAGAATGTTTTTATTGTTCTTCATCTAGAGAATTCTAATATACAGTCATATTGTAAGAGTAAGACTCACTTTTTTGCAAATTATTTATGAGGACAATATGCAGATGTTCTTACGCCTCTCTATAAGCCTTTCCCCAAACTTGCATTGCATTCACAAAGTTCATAGTACTTGTTTGGAAAATTGTGTTTTATTCGAAATTACATATAGAAAAAAAGAAAAAAAAGGGTTGGACTTTGTCACCAAAACAAGCAGCTGGGTGTCCAAAACCTGATGTGGATCTAGATTCATGGTCTCTTTTGGATCTGGTTCCAGAGAACTCAGACATGTACTATGTCCCCCTCCTAATGCAAGAAGTTATGTATCTCTGAGGACAGAATTGATTCAATTTCTGGAAGCTGGAATCTATTAAGCAATTCGATACAGTGTCCAAAAGAGATCAGTGTCTGTTCTCAGGTGTGTGAAAACAGAGCTCCTGCTTGTATTTGAAAGGCTTTTATACTATCTGCAGTTATTACAATGTAATAATCTATTATTTGCTTTGAAAGGGAAGCATTGCATGTCAGAATTTATTGAATATATAAAAATATATAGTCAGAAGTCCTTTACTTGAATTTACTATACTTTTTCTTCACACAGTTACATTCCAGTTTTCCATACGTTCATGGTTCCTTACATTTATTGAAGGGCTGAAATGACCTCTAGGTTGAGAAGGTAAACGTGAATTAAATATTTTACTTTATGCAAAAGGAGGTTCAAGAGAAAAATCTGTCTCTGCACTCAGCCAGGAGGAGGTTAAATAGAAAAGGAATCAGACATTTACTAAACACCTGCCTGACTTTAAATACTAATGTGTTTTGTACTGAACCAATCCAGTGCTTATATAATAATAACAAAAAAAAAGGTAAGATGAAATTTAACAATTTTTTTTGTCTTGTTCATCTTGGAATTTCATAATTTTCTCATTTCTCAGATTTGTATTACCGTGTTGGTATTAGGTATTTCTCCTCCAGTTGGCATGGATCTATAATAACCTTTAGTTTTTCACATTGTTCTTTTCTGCCCTACTGGAGCTCTCCGATTTCCCCAACTTCCATACCAAATGGAAGTGATTCTCTCTTTTTTTTTTTTAAGCCTTTCCCTTTATTCTTACTTGATCAAGTCTCTCCTCTGTGTGTCTACACTGCCTCCTTCTAATGTCTAGGGTTCTTATAAGGGTTCCTATAATTTTATAGTTCTGGGGCTAGATGCTCTTTTAAAGACTGTTGTCTTCCTGGACTTTTGTAGCTTATGACGTTCTCCTCCTCTCACCCAGGCACTCATAAAATTGTTGCAAGTGGTGACTTTTGCAGTATTTTTGCCCCAAAGTAGTCAAATATAATAAGCTAGGCTCTGTAACAATCTTTATAGCTGTATTAAAAGTTCCTAAATCTATGGTGGTTTACATTTTTTTCTCTTTTTTTTACTCGGGCTTTTAGGATTCAGGATGTCAAGACCCTCTTTACCTCTGAGGATTAGAAATCTAGTTTAAAAGAAAAACAACTACCTGCAAACTAATCATCGTGCATGACATGATTTTAGTACCTAAGACTTAGAAAAGCTCACTAAGCACTGAGAGCCAGGCAATAAAACCAGCTGAACTGGCAATGTTGCCCTGTGGTGACCCCATCCCATCCCATCCCATCCCATCCCATCCCACTTGCTAGCTAGCTTCTTCAGCATAAATCTGACCATATATTTAAATACTGGACCTATGCTTTGACCTTATTTTCTATATAGGCCATAAGAATGAAAAAGTTGAACAAATATTCAAACTTTCATAGTGCCCGATGCTCCAGGAATTACACAAGCTATGAAATCAACATTTTAAGTCAGACAAACATTTGTCATCTTCTGATTAACGATGCCAATAAAATACAAATATTTGTCTGGGGTTCATCTGCTAATTTATTAGAAGACAAAAGAGCAGGGTGACTAATCAAGTTTTTTTTCCACAGGATCTCAAGGCTGTATAATTTGGAGGAAAATTCTGAGTGCATGTTTTAACATTTTCATTTAATACAAAGAGCTGGATGCAGTAAGCTAAATGATCTCTTCTGTAGGTGTGTTAGAGAAAAGGCAAGCAGAGAAACCTGCGTTTGGTAACGATAGCCACGCTAACTGCAACACATGCTTTGCTTTAAGAAGTTGCTATACAAACTTGATAATTGTTTTTTTTTTTGTCTGTGAACCAAGTTCAGTTACTTAATGGCTGATTTTCAGCAACCATTCTTTCACCAGCTGCCATGAAAAGACTGAAAAAATTTAGAAGGTTTGTATTTCATTAGAAAACACGTATCATTTATCTTAAGGATCACTTGGTGTGAGGATACTAAGGTTGACAGAAGGTTCTGCAACATCTCTGAGCCTCTCAATTGTACAAAGCCACACTAGCAAAATACATTATCTGCGATTTGAATTTCTGTAATGTAAGACAGAGCGATATGAGGAATTCAGACAGCAAAATATAAAAGTAGAGTATTATGGTGTGAGTAGGAAGCACTGGTTTGAATGTCGGGGTGGAATCCCCAGTTAAGCCTTTCCCTTCATCTCTGCCTAGTGTAAGCCGGGCCTCAGATGATGAGGGCTGGCAATTGCACCACCAACCCTGTTGTGACCCTCCTTTGTTTCTAGTCACTTGCACGGTAAGAAATGGTAAGAAACCAGGGATGAACCAGCTTTGATCTGGGAGGTGAGTATCCGATTAGCATCACCCATCAACTTTTATGTATGTATGTGTGTATATATATAAAATATATATAATGTAAATACTGCCCAGTGTTTTAACCAGGCAACATACATGCAAGTATAGCCTCTCAAGTTAAGAGATTTATATATGTAGTGAATGCTCCACTGACACCACTAAGAAGTTATTTTTTAAAAACTGATGTCATATAACTGATGGATACCAGTAGCTTGTGTTCAGTTTCTTGAAGACTTAAGAGAAACTGTAATATACAACTTATTTCTAATTTAGATGCTTTACTATTTCATTTAAGGAGTAACCAATGAAATTTTCTATTGTGATAGCCTCCTCAGTGAAAGTTTGCCAGCAGTCTGTTTTTCATGTGTGAACTTTTAAAGTATTTATTTTCTGCCACTATTCTGAATGCTGATGCTATATCTTATTTTGATATTAGCATATGCTAGAATACTTCCATTAGTTGCAATTCTGCAAGTTTCTTCATTGTTCTTATATTTTCTGTTGTTTGTTACTATATGTTCCTTGCAATTGTACATTGATTTCTGCAGCTTATAATGCAGGTCTGTTTTTTCTTTCACAAAATAAGGTTGTGTAACACATAATTGTGACCTCAATTTGAAACTGCAGTGGATGAAGCAGGGATTATTTCTTGAGTTAAATGCTGTCTGAAGTATAGGTTCTGAGAGAACTGGAAATGCTCTGTAGGACTTAAAGTTGATGCTAGACTACAGGTACAGCTTTCAAAATATGACAGTTAATAATACAACAGGTTTGACATGCAAAAGAGCAGAAAAAATCTTTCCTTTTCCACTTGTAAGAGCTGCTAAACAGTTTTTATTTTCTATAGTCTCATGTCATCTTGCCTAAACTATAGCGTATTTGCTGTTTTCCAAGTTAACTATCAGTTAAGGATTTGAATCTGATTCTATATATTTAAGAAGGCAGAAGATAGTGAGGTTCTGCTTTGCCTTGTACAATTACAGGTTGCAAAGGAACAAGGAATTGAATTTTGGCAGTTGAAAATAATTTCTCTTCATTTTTGATCATGTAATTTCCTTCTCTATGTTGGTGGCTTCATGCGATGAGTATGGAATTACTGTTATAGTTACTTATTCTCATTAGGTACATATTTTAAATTCTGCTTATTATCTTTTGTTGTTTCAGATGCTTTTTCCCCTTTTAGCTTTCACTTGTCCAGTATAAGAATGAAAAAATCGGATACAAATCAGCTGATGTAAAAGAATAGCCTTTTAAACGCACAAGTAGGGGTTGTAGTATGAGCTCCATATTGCTAGATGAGTATTGATTTTTCTGCTTAAATAATACAAACTCTTTAAATTCAGGTTACAAAATACATTGCAGTTCTGCCACTATGGATTGCTATGTTGTATGCCTTACAATAAGAGTAGCATTCTCTAATGAGGTTTATAAAACTAAGCTGCTGTAAATTTATAAGAAAAAATATTTCATAGAATGGTTTAGGTTGGAAGGGACCCTAAAGATCATCTAGTTCCAACCCCCCTGCCATGGGCAGGGACACCTCCCACTAGACCAGGTTGCTCAAAGCCCCATCCAGCCTGGCCTTGGACACCTCCAGGGATGGGGCAGCCACAAATTCCCTAAGCAATTTGTTCCAGTGCCTCACCAACCTCATAGTGAAAATTGATATCTAATCTAATAATCTTCCATTTTGAAGCCCTTCCCTCTCGTCCTATCACTACCTGTCCTTGTAAAAAGTCCCTCTCCAGCCTTCTTCCAGGTCCCCTTCAGATACTGGAAGGGGCTATAAGATCTCCCCGGAGGCTTCTCTTCTCCAGGCTGAACAACCCCAACTCTCTCAGCCTGTCTTTGTAGCAGAGATGCTCCAGCCCACTGATCATCTTTGTGGCCTCCTCTGGCCCCGCTCCAACAGGTCCATGTCCTTCTTATGTTGAGGGCACCAGAGCTGGATGGAATATTCCAGGTGGGGTCTCTCGAGAACAGAGTAGAGGGGCAGAATCACTTCCCTCGACCTGCTGGCCACACTTCTTTTGATGCAGACCAGGATGGGGTTGGCCTTCTGGACTGTGAGTGTGCATTGCTGGCTCATGTTGAGTTTCTCATAAACCAACACCCCCAAGTCCTTCTCCTCAGGGCTGCTCTCAATCCATCCTCCACCCAGCCTGCATTTGTGCGTGGGATTGCCCTGGCCCACGTGCAGGACCTTGCCCTTGGCCTTGTCGAACGTCATGAGGTTTGCACAGGCCCACCTCAGAAGTTGAGTATCTCAGCTTTCTCCATGTCCCAGGTGACCAGGTCTCCCGTTTCCTTCCTGCGTGGGCCCGCATTTTCCCTAGTCTTCCTTTTGTCACTGATATACCTATAGCTTTTCTTCTTGCCCCTGATGCCTCTGGCCAGATTTAGCTCTGTCTGGGCTTTAGCTTTCCTAACCTGATGCCTTGCTGCTCTGACAATTTCTCTGTATACCTTCCAGGCTACCTGTCCTTGTTTCCACCCTCTGTAGGCTTCCTTTTTCTGCTTGAGATTGTCCAGAGCTCCTCATTCATCCACACGGGCCTCCTGGTGTTTTTGCCTGACTTCTTCTTTGTCGGTATGCATCTCTCCTGAGCTTGGAGGAAGTGGTCCTTGAATATTAGCCAGCTTTCTTGGGCCCCTCTTCCTTCCAGGGCTTTATCCCACTGTACTCCAGCAAGCAGATTCCTGAAGAGGCTAAAGTATGCTCTCCTGAAGGCCAGGGTAGCGAGCTTACTGCGCGCTCCTCGCTGCCCTAAGGATAAACTCCACTATCTCATGGTCACTGCAGCCAAGGCTGCACCTCTCCTCGTTGGTCCCTCTATCACTTGGAGAAGGAAGTTATCGTCGACACATTCCAGGAACTACCTGGATTGCTTACGGCCTGCAGTGTTGTCCTTCCAACAGATATTAGGGTGGTTGAAGTCCCCTGTGAGGACAAGGGCCTCTCTGCCTATTTCCAGTAAGTAACCATTTTAGATGCAAGAGTGGCGTTTACTTTGGAGAAATTAGTGGTAATAACTGACAGCAAATTCGGGACACTGTAATGTTTGAGGTGCCGTCTTTTTATGTAGTTCGCTAAAACTAAAATAATAGGTGTCCAAATGTTATTAGAGTTGATGCTAACCAACCAAATGTAAACATTCACAACACAGGCCATAGTTTATGAAATTACTGAAGATTTAAGACAGTTGCTAAACTGAACTGCAGCCTTATATCTCCTTTTAATTTTAATAGCCATTAAATTAAGTAGTCTAAAAGCTGAAGGTATAACAATTCAATCAAAAGGTGACTGGCAGGCTGAATGTTCCTAAAAAAAGTGAGAAGCATCACCAGGAATGGTGTGAGCTTTGAGTAACAGTATATATACTGTATAACAGAAATACACCATAGAGGAGGAAAATTTGTACAACAGGCCAATAGATGAGGATGTAGTTTTACTTCAGTGTTCTGAGTCTGTTCTTTCTCTTCTTAAATACAGACATACAGTAAGTTTGTCTTTTGGCTTTCATAGTTTTGTCTTGATTGTGAAAATGTGGTTGAATTATCTCAAGTTTAGTTAAAATTAGCTTGTCCTGCCTGAACTGAAATTTGACCTTTTTGACTAGAGTTGATGTAAGTTGACAATTTGTATAAAACCATCAATGTACAAATACGTGGTCTTTTGCAGAAACCTTTGAGCTTTCCTTGATGATACTGTGTGCTGGCTTGCTGGCTGCCATCCAGCTGTTAGCCAGCCATGGTGTGTTTTAGCCATACCGCACTGAACCCTCAAGTCCCACAGCTGAGCAGGGTTTTATAGGTCAGCTTGGCAGCGCCCTACTATTTTACTACTCATTCATGCTTGGCACAAGTGTAGTGTGCATAAACAATTGCTTGGTCACAAAAGATGTTGAAAACAGTCCATATTATAGTCTGAATTTATGCCAAAATCTTATTCTGCAGCTGAATTTAAAAGAAAAAAAATAATAACTTTTACAGTATGAGCTAATGTATATTATGAGTAGTGCCCAATCTAAAAGCGGTAATTTACAGCTGACAAAAGTCCAAAGGCAACGGAATCAATCAGAGATCTGAACCTCAGTGGATCTGCTTGGTAATGGTGTACTGATGCCATGAGATTTTCACTTGGATGTGTTTCTTATGCTCTTTGCAGAGGTGTCAATGACCATATAGTGTGTAAGACACTAGTCACTGAGGCTTTGAAATGCAGTTCTCTTCACTAAACTGCCTTCAGGTTTTTCAAAATCCTTTAGGTCTATATCGATGCCCATTTTAGAGACTCTAAAAGTGACCTGCTCCACAAAATGGTTCTTGGCAGTGCTAACACGAGTGTATGGTTGAGTAAAAGAAAACACTGATCCAGAAGAATGTGCTTTTAACAGGCACTACAAAATCACCTGGACACCTTCTGGTTAACATTAAATATGAACTTCAGGTAAGTGGAACTAAATTTTTTTAGCAGTTTATAATCCATTGTATGTAAAATTGTAAAAGTTTTCCTACCAAACAATACCGATCATTTATTTGCCAAAGAGAATGCTGATCTACAAGTTTTACATTTGTGGGTTGGGATAGATTCAAGTGCTGGCAGTTTTTGCTTATTTTTCTGGAAATAAAATTCCTTTTTTTTATACAAAGGGACAAACATAGATAATCTTCTCCCTTACTATCATATTGACACCAATGTTAAAATCTGTAATGATCAGACTCTTGACAGTATTTAATTTCCAAACAAGCTGAAAGTGCGTGACAGATTTGGAATAGCAGTAGGGATGTAACTGGAGAAGAGAAACCTCTCTCTCCTCCTCTGCCAGGCAGAAAGACAGATGTTTAATATGATAGCATATGACAGAACGTAAGCTATGTCACTAAGTATGCTAATCTGATATCTATACTATCGAATAAATAAAGTTGATACAGACAACATTTTTCTTTTATCTTTCATTTTTGTAGTCTGGTTACAGATTTGTTTTCACAATACTGAGTAAGTATTGAATTTACAACTTTCATAATCACATTTCTTTTAAATGGCAAAACATTATATGGAGGAAAAGAAGGCAAAAAAAAGAAGCAATGTCATCAGTTATTCAAAAAGTTACTGCTGGTTTATGCTCAGCATTGTCATTTACTTATTCAAACACGTGTCTGTTTTGAAAACAGTCTTGAGAGTCTGTAGCGATGCTTTGAAAAGGAAAAATCATCAGAGTAAGATTATGGCAGTTAGCTTCATGAGTCCTGACTGTGTGATAATTTGCTTTTAAAGCATATGTCCATAATAATGTAGTCTCCTGATGTAGTTAGAAACAGCAATAAGAGTTTAGCTTTCAAGTATTTTGTGTATTGAAACCACCACACGAAAAACTATGAATCCCTGAAATTAAGTCGTCATTTAAAAGTTAGGAATGTTTTTATTGCCTATGCAAATCGGTTTGTTTCCAGTAAGCTCTTTAGGAACGTGTAGGCACCAAGGCTGGGAACCAACACTCTGGCTCAAGAAATCATCCTTGTTTGGAAATGGTGCATAAGCATACTCTTGGATAATTGGGTTATTCCTACTGAACCTGATCCTGCATGTACATGAATACAGGAAGTATCAAGGACCATAACATACACTTTTACATAGCTATTATGCTTTCAAGGGGGGGGAAAGTAACTTCCTCATGCCAATCAAACAAATTTTTGCCTTTCACTTAGAAGCACTGCAGTTTAATCATGGCAAACGATGAAGTATGTTCACCTGTGGTTAAAAGTAAGCCTGATTATTGTCTGATTCTAGTAGTCATTACAGGAAAACTGGGAATCCACTTTTATCTACGGTTATAGTTATTCAATATCCTATTTTCTTTAAGATTTAAAGTATTCATTTTTCCATTACTTTGAGTTTAATTACATCCAACTGTCTATCGATTACGGATTGGTTACCTGCGCAACTATGAGGGTAGGTATAAATCTAATTATGCTTCAGAGAAAGTTTCTGATTTGCAAACAGGGTCATTTTAACTAAATGCTAATGATACAGCTACAGTTGTGAGGCTGGAGGTCATTAAAGATGAGTTTTTAGTTCTTTGAAATGAGACATTAAAGGATGATGAAAAGCTATGAGTCACTTTTCCTTAACTTTCATTCCCAGTGGCTACACTTCTGATAATAGTGGTGTGCAAATACAGGCATGCTAATGTGTGCACAGAAATGAACACAGACCTCAGGCTGAAACCATGATGAAAATTAGAAAATTCAAGTTTGTGGTTCAGGACTTATAAAGGATCTCTGCTTATGGCTACAACCTTGATAATTTTTTCTCCTGAAGTTACAATGAAAGTATGCATAAGGAAAAGCAAAATATACTAGTAATTAATATAATTAATAATTTTCTGCCTAAATCCATATTTTTAATCTTTTTTTTGGGGGGGCGGGGAATCTGTTCCTTATATAGTAGAGCTTTAACGCAATTTTCTCACTTGTAATATATGAATTATTAACAGAGATCCTCAGTCTAATATAGAAGCTGCCTAGGAAATAATTCCTTGGAATTAATCTTGGGGCAAGCTGCAAAACTAATGTTTCATGCTTTTTATACTGTGAGTAACATACTGTACTTCAGACGTAAACCCAATTGATTTCCAGCTTAACTGTCCAATTAAAACTTTCCTGATTCTCATGAGTGGGAGAGCAGGGTAATTCTTTAGAGATCAGAAAATTGTATTCCTTCCCAAAGATATTAAGTGGCGGAGAGGCCATTTTTACAAATGCCCATTACATTCAAAAGAAGTCTAGTAAATATTACTATTATGCAAATATTTGCAGTTTCTAGAATGAAGAAACCGTTCAGCTTGGAATATAATGCACATTATCTATATAAAAGCAGTTCCTGCATGCACTGTAGAATTATGAAAACACTGTCCTAGATTGGTGAGTAAAATGGTAAGAAATAGCTTCTTTTTGAAAATAAAAGGAATCTTTGCCTAAAAGTATAACTATGAACTCTCGCCCTCTTACTGAAATCATAGAAAGTCCTCTTCTGAAATACACTATTAATGAATGGCATATATATTTTAAATGAAGAGGACTTTGCTTCAGTTTTTTTGGTGCACTACACCAAAATTCTAGAGCAGAAAAAAGCGGCCTCAAAGTACACCTAATATCATATTCTTGCATGTTCTCTGCATTGGTTTGCTTTGGGGAAAGTAACAAAATCTGGATTTTTGATAAACAGGCATAAAAAACTATGTGATATTTTCAGTGGGATGGTTTTGAGTCTGAATTCTGAAATGCACAAAGGAAAAAATCTAGACTGGGAAATTACATGCTGTATTTCAGCCTACAGAAACCTTCTATGCCTTTTGAATCCACAGACGACCTGCTAGAAGTGTGGGTTCTGTAATGTGTAGTGTGCTAGATTAAGTACATGTTGCTCACAATTTATTGTTCCTTATCCCAAAAGGAAACCTTAAAGGGATATGTCACACTTTTTAAAGTTATTTGTGATTAGTAATTAATATCCTCCAGCTCTGAAGGTATCTAGAGGTGCCAATGTACTCTACGAATTTACTGTTTCTGCAATTATAATATACACTCTGGTATGGCTCCTGCAACCCTGTCTGTGTGTGGAATGCTCCTATAAATAACCCTGATATTCATATAGAGCTATGGGACCTATTCTTCGTGTAAAGTGGCAAGCTGCCCTCAGATAAGCTCCACTGATTGACAACAGCAGTTGATATGGCATAACATCACCTGGGCAAATCTGTGACAATAAGCTCTAAAATACCGCAGTCTTTGGAGAATGTGATGGGTGACCAATCATTTAAACATTTAAAATACCATTTGATGCACTTATACCTCTCTCACAAATCACTTACTTTGAGACGTCTGAGTGTCTATAAACTTCTTTATCAAGGCGTCAGTAGTTTGTGTGTAAAGGCTGAGAGCATATCTCAGGGACTGCAGGTCTGGGCTCTTTTCCAGGAAATTCTTTTTCAGCCCACTTCCTCCAGCATGGAAGTATTGCTAAAATGAGAAAGATATATGGTCATTCAGAGAACCAAATTATCTGAGAGAGGCCCCAGTTACAAACATACAATTTTAAGTAAAATTCTTACACAAACTTTTAAAAATAACATCGGACATGTGTGGCTAGCTGTATGATTGTAGTAGTTGAGATAACTGTCATCATCTCTACTACAGAGCTTCTTTCCAAAGGAAAAAATTTAAGACTTATGGGGAAAAAAATATACCAAATTCTAATTTTGGTCTTCATGATGTCAAGTATTTATATGTGAAAACTGGAGATATATATATTTGTGGGGTTCTTTTAGGTTGTGTAGAGTGGAATAGGTTTTAATCCTTTATGTAAAAAAAAAGAAAAAAAAAAATTCTTTAATCCAGGCATGGTTTACAACACAATTAAAGAATACATTCTTTCTGAAGGAAGGGGGAATTTTGTTAAAATTTTAAAAGAGAAGATTCCAGAATATGAAATTTTGGATTATCATTGCATTGAAATTGTACCTGAAATTATGATTCTGCTTTGGGAAATTACTAGAAATTCCATATAAGTGTCCATGTTGATTATATTTTTTTTTTATTCCAATTTTGACCTGGTTTACTGTGGATATGCAGAAAACGCTGCATGGATGGAAGAGAAAAGGAGCTCATCAGCTGGTACTGCCATTGAAGATGAGGGGTAAATTTCATCCCTTAAAAGAGGATTTCCTTTGGGGCAGAACAGCTGTAGCCACAGTTCTCTTTATGCAGACTATCAGACATTTGCTTTCAAGTCAATACAAGGAGCTTAGAATCAAATGGTTCTTGACATACTAAAGGGAACTTTATGATTCTAAGGGACCGTTCTACATTAGAATCTGTTGTTAATGTCAATCATGTTCTTGGTCATTGCAGCACGGAACAGAAAACCACATAAAGCTGTACCTTTATAGTAGCTAGCGCTACTTCCATTATTGCACACTGCCTCAGGGTCAGGCTTCTGGCTTCCTCTCGAATCACATGGTCCTGCAAAGCAAGTTACGGCTGCAGTTGATTTCGAAAGAGAATCAGTGTTGTCGCCTGTCTATTCTTGGAAAAACAAACCAACCAACCAAATGGCCAAATGCCCCCCAAGCCCCTATGATTAACAGAACTTCAGACTTCTTTTACAACTTACAACCTAAAGCAATCATGTTGTTTCTTGAAAACATAAATTGTAGGAAAGAAGCACCAGTGTTTAATACCGAGCATCTGTGTAACTTTATTTCTTTTCCTAGGGTGTATTATTTCTCTCTTCTGGGGGGGGGGGGAGCGGGAATAGGGAAGAGGTTAAATTTAAAGTTTTAATAGTTATATTAGATGATACTGAAATAATTCATTTTATTAATAAACCTGACAGCTTAACTACTGTTAATGCCCCATGTTTAAAAAAAGTTTCGTATTAGAACATAAGTTAAATAGCCCTAAAGTGACTATACTCCTGTGAAATCTTTGCCTAGCATAAGCATCTTGTGATTTACTTAGGCAACATTTTAACTCCTCTAGCAAAATGAACATTTATTCATAGAAGCACAAATTACCACTTTTCTACCTGATTGGCAAACAACTGACTTCAGTATCAAACGTCTAAGCTCTCCATCAAGTGTATTATGGACTTCAGTAACGTAGTGCTGATGAGTTTACTGTAGAGGTACATGCTATGTTTCAATACACACCATAAATAATATGTAGAAAAAAATTACTAGTATTCCCACCATAGAGCTTTTTTCAGAACTGGTTCCAGAAGGAAACACAAAGATCTCTTTCTTCACCCCACCCCGATGTTTGACACTTACAAGGCCGAGTTGTGCAATATGGGACTGATATCTTCTTGACCTACCTAGCGATCACTTTACCGTATAAGCATACAGTCTTTTATTCTTAACTTGGTTTTGATGAGACTAAAATCATTACTCACCTATGAACAGTTACTGCCATATCCAATCTTATTACGGCAAATTAGCACAGGAATGAGGCATGAGGTTTGGCCTCACACTCACTAATATTTCATCTATTTTTTTCATTAGACCAAGCCATTCACAGCTTCATTTGGCTCCATTACCTTGAGTTTTGACAGTTGTCCGAGATCTTTGGCTGCACTGAATATCATCTGGGGCCCCTGTAATCACATTGAAAAGTCAGGAAAATTCAGACTCACTACAGCGTGTTTGCTCTTTATGTCAACATGATCTTATTTTCTGCTAGGACATTAGCCACCGCTTTGCAAAGCTAAATAAAAATTTCAATTACACATGAGACATATTTTCATTTAGTTGATAAGGCCAAGTAGTTGAGTGCCTGCAGCGTGATTCCCTCCAGTATCCCACATTTGATATGAATATTGTGTATTCTGTTGATAGAGGTTTTGTATGCTCCTGTTTGTTATCTCATTTTGTATTTAATATTTTTAAGCTTAGGCTGGGATTGTTCTTATACAGCGTGTCAATGAGATATTTGTCCATAATCATAGCTCTCAGGTGCTATGCTAATATAAATAATAATGGGAAACGAGCAGCCCTGAGGAACCTGCAAAAGCTGAGCTGTCTGCACTGTGCATAACGGCGCACTGTTAAGCCAAAGCCGTTTCTTTAAGAAAAGATACCAAAGTGTTATGAAGTTAAACCAATATTTTACAATAGCCAAATCCTGGCATGACACCAAAAGCCAATGCCTATGTGTTTGTCCTAGACAAACAGAATCCTATTATAATTCTATGCTCACATTTTTTATCACAGTTACTCCAAGAAATATAATTACTAGTGCAGTTACTTGGCAGTTCAGCAAGATATAGTTCTGAATATCTGGATTTCAGAGAAAAAAAAGTCAGTCCAACTTACATAGCACTATACAGAACAATTTTTCATTACTCTCTCTGTACAAAAGGTTTCAGTTTCCAGAAATAATTTTGCTCCTGCATGGTTCAATTGAAAAAGAGGTAATATAGAACTGCAGCTTAAGTGTTCAGTATTTATTAGTAGTGAGAATGGTAAGAAAGATAAATATGAAAATTAAAAAATAAACCCTGCTTCCAAAAGTCTGTGCCTCTCACACTTAGCGAGAGAGAAAGTAATAGTCAAGGCTGCAAAAGCAAAACAGCTCTCTTACAGTATCTTACTTTTCATTGATTTTGTTTAATTGTGCGTTCAATAGGAAATAGAAGTAGCAAAATAAATGCAACTTGCTATACACTTTTCACCACGTCTGCCAACCGGGACACTGAATATAGAGGCTACCACTAGTAAAACCAAACAGCTGGTGAAGCGTAGCATACACATGGGATACTGCAAGCACTCTGAAAGCCTAATCCAGTAATCTTGGTATCCATTTTCCATGGTCCTTAGTCACTACAGCCTACAGATTTAAGATACTGTGTCTTCTACTACACCAATGTTGAGCAAAATTTGGAACAAAATATGCTGCAGACAATTTTCTAGACAGAGGCTCACCTTTCTTTCGTGTTTGTGGAGAAGCAAGGTTCTCTTCTGTTTTATGGAGAATGGGGGCAAAGCACTCGTAGAAATCCCAGCTGTCACCATTTAAAATCATCTTAAAGAGTCTTGAATGATAGGCACAGCCTCTGCCTTTAGTCAGTAACTGGCCGATAAACAGAAGCCTTCTTACCTTTGGCCACTAACTAATCTAACGTCCTTCCCGAAGGCTTCATTCTAGGTGAGAAGGGAGGAGAGCTCCTTGTCTCTGCTTTTTCACCGCCCTTTCTGTGTTCTGACTGAAATGCAGAAGTTTTGCATTCCAGATGTACACCTGTAGCTTAATGAAGCATCAACTTGCTAAACTAATGACTGGAATAACCTTTTTTCAAATGGGCTCTAACATCAAGTGTCACAGCTTATTGCTTGGTGTGATTTCTGTAAGGACAACAGAGGCGCCTGTAGATTCAGGCAGATGAATCAAAAATCTGTGTTCAGTTGGCAATCAAAGCTCATTTTCACTATGGTTGAAAGACTAAAATATTTTTAATATTTTTTAAAATAAAGGCCAACATTCAGTCTCTTGGGGAGAAATGTTTGAAAAAAACGTTTTACTGTCCTAACTGAAACATATTGTGCTATTGTCCAAGTAGGCTTACTGGCTTTGACAGGTAACTCTCTATTCTTGGCAACCAATTAAAAAAAAGCAAGAGAAAAAACCCCTTAACTCTGAACCATGCTGTTCTATGAATCAGAATGTAACACCTGATCCTGTACAAAGCCAATAAATGCTCCTAATGCCTGATGGGAAATGCAGTTATCCAATTTAAATGCTACTTGTGTATTTGCAGATAAAATTTGCACCAAAATGTTTGAAAAGCAAATTAAAAATCTCAGAAATATAAACTTGACACAGTCACTCATTGAAAGAGAGGCTGTTTCTAATTATGCACAGTAAACAAGAGCATTATAGTAAATATGAACAAATCCAGTGAATGGAGTCCTGGCTATGATCTTGCGATTAGCTCTAGTCTAGAATTTTTAATAGCTCAGGTTATTTCATTACTACCTTTACATCATTTATACATGTTTCTCTTGCCTCTCCAGAAATATTCTTTCATGTGTCTTTAATATATTATAATATAATTTAACGATATGTCTTTAACATATGGCTGCTGACCAATAGATTATTAGCAGCTTAATTGATATCCTGGGATGTATACAGTAAAGTTGCCCAAAGGCACGCCACAGCAATGTCATGATTAGTTTGTCATAAAGATGGTGAATTTATTTTAGAGAAGATTGAAAACAAGAAGCATTAACACATGTTATCCCAGTCCCTCAAAAAAAGCAAAAAGCAATACAGAAAGGCACTCCAAGTCAGCCTCTTTTTCTTTCATCCTTAGACAGAATCAGATTTTACTGGTGTCCTCAGCTCTGTCACCACTCTGGGTTCATGTCAGGCCATCACCCGCACTGGTCTTGTGTGTAGCAGCACTACTTCCCCTATTAGCTTATAGTTTCTTTCTCTCTTCTTGTCAGGCTGTAAATGCAGTCCTGCCCAAAGAGGACTTCCTATCAAGTATATTAAAATACCCCACAACTTTAGAGCCAAAATTGGCTTAAGCTTCCCCATGTTGAGTGCTGCTTCAAGATGAGGCAGGACTGGAGAATGGGATGGGGCATTCCTGGCTGCCTGGGAGCCTCCAAAATCGAAGCGATTGAATTTCCAGTGCAACTGGGAAGGGCAAGGAACACTCTTGGTGTAACTGTGCATGATGACGCCAAGAGAAATCAAGCTTAAAAGCCCTTATATGAAAGCACACTACAAAGCCAGTGTTTCGGCTTCTTTTATACTGCATTCATGAAAACTGCTCCGAGTTGGGGAGGCAGTATATGAAGGAGCAAGGTTTTCCTCACCGGCTAGAGAAGAGCAACCTAGCTACAGCACTTTCAAACACTGGAGAGCAACACGCCGTGTACAGTCAGTAGATTATTCCTTCTGGACAAGGTACAGAAAAGGACAGTATCAGACCCCTTGGCAAACACCTGATTAACCACATTAATAAACTCCTTTGTAATGTGTGTGAACTACTGCTGGGACACTTACGGTTTGGTCCGTCAGTGGTGGAAGCACAATTTGTTTTTCTATTTTGTTCAAGACTAACTTCCATAGCTCTTTTAAAATGCGTTTCAGAACTGTCTTCTCACAGATTTTCGCTGAGACACTTAAACTGGAAGAAAACAAAACACAAACCAGTCTCCAAAACTAGCATTAAGAATTCAGAGGTGCTGTATCACTATCTGCTCAGATTAATGGCCATTACGGTATAGCTTTTCTCTACCGATAAGGATTTCTCAATGGCTTAGTGATTTTGCAACATTATCAGTAAATATTTTTGATAAAAAAAAGGACTTGCACATTATAAAATCATGTAATTCCCCACTATCAAATTTATTGCTTAATATATTACTGATATATATTTATTGAAAATGAAAAATGATGGTGAGTTACAAAGTTTGACGGAGAATACAACTTAGTGCTCTCAAGCCCCTGAACCAGAGTTTTGCTATATAATTTGTTTATGACTCAAAAATAAAAACCAAATGTATCCTTTGTTGTCATATATTTCTACTGGGATGTAGAACTAGCTGTTGCTAGCTACTGCAAATTCAGGGCTACTGTTTGGAAACATTTATTTCTATATACTGGCATATCTGGGAAATCATACTAGTTACTATTAATGGCAAAATTAAATTTTTGGAGGATCTATATACTTAGGGTTTGGGTTTTTTTCTTTATTTAAGATTATATTCATAAGCCATCTTGTGTATATGGTGAATAAGTAGAGTCATGAATAAAGTGCTGCAGTTTTCAGTCACAGGCAAAAATATTTCAAAATAATATCACACAAATGCGTACGTGGGGAATTTTACAGAATTATGTCTAATCTATTAATGTAAAAAGAGATTATTGTGAAGTCCTATCATCACAAATATGCCAATTCTTATTTCTAGCATCTCTTTACTACTCTTAGAAAGCACATAAATAAAAGCATATTTAAGAAATAACTAAACCCCAAACCATATGAATATGGCATGTTTATAATCCTATCTTAAATATCTATTTGTAAGAGAGGTGATATTCCCTAGCAGTGGTAGCTTGCTTTTTTTAAGTTTCACACCTTTATTTTCTGTGCCTGTGCTTCCCACAGCCTTTCAGAACAGCTGATGCTGTCACTGCTGGGCAATGAGAAGACAAGATACCCCTTACTTTCAGGGCCCAGAGTGAGTTTGCAGGACTATTTCAAAATTTAGCTTTTACTGACTGAAAAAAATCTAGCTGCTCTGTAAATCTTTAAATGGTGACCAGGTGTTTAGGGACACAGAAGTGCATATTAATAAGCAGGGGGACACTGGGCGCCAGCCTAGAACAACTGCCGGACAATTTCAGTATAGGGAGTTAACGTTTGTTCTTTTGTTCAGTACAATCTTTATATCACAGCTCCTGGAGGACAGACCGTACACCAGCTCCTTTCTAATGACTCAAAATGTGACAAGAAATAGAAAGCCAAATATGTAGCTTACGTAGAAACTGCTTAGTACAAGTAAACAAATTAAGCCTAGTATTCTGCACACATGTGAGTACTGCAAATACTACGAATGCTACCGAGTGTTTCTAGGTATTAATGATGCTTCAGGGTAAACCCCAGTACGCCTGACTGTAGCATTCAGTTCCTACCCTGCCACACTTACGTTTTGTCCAGGAAATCCATAAGAGGCCGAAGCACAATCTCAGCATCAATGGCCGCACTGTTCTTATTGGCTGCTGCATTCCCATTTCCTCTCATTTGATTCAGTTCATTGCTCATTTGTCTTACGCAATCTTCAATAATGAACTGGAAGCTACAGAATGGAGAAAAGAAAAGAGAATGAAAGAATTTGGGATAGAAAACAGTATTTATCATCTTGCAGCAGGTTCTTCAACAAGATTTAAATCTTTTCTGCGATGATGGAAAGCTCACAAAGGCAAGATACCACAGATATTACAGACTGAAAATAACTCCTCCTAAGGATTATAGCTCATATAACTCATTCATGTACTGCTCTGATTTTTTCCCCTTGTTTACGTTCTGTCATTATGCTTTTCATGCCCTTGTCGGGGGGGCCAAGTAATTATTTTCTGAAAGCAACAGATGTATCAGAATCAGTTTAGGATATGATTGACTACCAGCTAGCAACAAATTCTCAAGATTTTATTTTTGGTGTGAACGTACAATGGGAACAGGTGACTATAAATTATTTTTCTCTTGATGAACCCAGCCTTGATATTCCTCTTGAGGACAACTAGAAAATTTCTACTGATTTTGCCCCATTTGGCTAAATTTGACTTTTTCCTGGGTTTCACGCAGAGTCAGTGCCATCAGAAGCTTTGCTTACTTCTTCACAACTAGACAGAGCTAAAACATTTGACCTGTTTAAGATATTACTTTGCAAAAAAACCCCACTAAGAAGTAGTTAGAATCTTGCTCCTAGAAGGAATCTTTTCCTCTTCAAGGTGAATGTGAACAAATTCTTGCTCCTCAAATTGTATCTGTTCAGTTTTCCTGAAAACTGTTCTGTTTCCTAACTGATGTGGTTGAGCAAGGTGTCTCGTAGCATCATTGATGTGATACAGTCTTCAGTCAATATACTTAAACAGTGCAGAACAGCAGTTATTCAGACTCAACAGTTCATAGGCAGAATAAGGCTCTGCACACATGGTAATTTGGTTTATGAATTGATTTATGAGGAATTGAATTGGTTTAGGATTAATTTATGAACAGAAATGCAAAACAGAGGCCATAAATATACCCGGCCTATTAATGTGAAAAGATAAACGGCAAAGATTAACTTGAGGAAAATGAAAGAGAGTTTACTATGAGAGAAAAGAAAGATTGTAATTAGGCAGTAAGCCCATGGCTAATCATAAAAAGAGAAGGCAAATCTCCATGTGAAAACACTGGAAAAACTGGAAATTTTTCCAGGTACACTTGGATGTGCATTTACCTATACACTTCAAAGCCCGAGATAAAAATCAACGTGAAGCTGCTATTGAAGCTGCTCACATAAATCCTCGGGACCAGCCCCTCCAATAAAAGTCAAGACCCTGCATTGGCTTTTCTCCTTAACAATGTTAACCTCATAAACCTCAGCAATAAACTGACCCATGAGGAACATTCTAGCTATCTGGAGAATATCCTAGATGGAGCTATTCCTGGGTTTTCTTTTGCAGAAACCTAGTTGGCTCATTCAGAAAGAAGCCCTGGAAAGAAATAATATTCGTGCACTGTCAATGATCAGAGAACCAGGGCCTGGGAGCAAAAATAAAGCAAGACAATGTGACAAACTAAGCACACTCAGAAAAAGTGAACACTGTCTGCCTAGACGGTTCATCGATGGATTAAATAAGCAACTATAGACTTTGCTTAATGAATACCACTACAGCACTAATCCCTCTTTCTTAGATTCTTTTCTAATCTGAAACAAAAATAACTTGCAGCACAGGCACTGCTGGCACAGCACCATACTCATTCAAGACTGCAGTGTTCACTTTGATTAAAGAAAGATTTTGAGAGTAAGGCTCAGTAGACAATTTTTGCAGAGCCACAGGCAAGGAGATGACCCAAGGCGGCCATTCACAGTGACCACCTGAAGCAAGCTAAACATAGGCAGATACCCCTGGCTGAAGCAGGCCACGTGGAAAAAGCTGTCAGTCTCAGGAAGTAACATAAACATGGTCAGAGAGAAAAGTTTAACAGAGCATCAGGCCAGAACAAACCAGCAATTTTTGTTTACCAAAAAGCAGAACAAAGGTCATCAGCCTCACCTCTGTAACACAGTTGTGCCCGCAGACCACTGTGTTTTCTTTACAGTGAGGTTTACTGCTCTGTATTTCAGAGTCTAAACCCATACGCACAAAATGCTCACCGCTTCATCAGGGCAGAAGCAAACTGTACCTCAGGACATCCAAGCAACCACCCAGACTTAATCGACGAGGCAGATTTTTGAACAGGAATATTTCTCTAGAGTTTGCAGTAAAATAGGTTTGTTACCTTGTAGCATACGTTACGCTGAGTTCATCCAAGACATTGCTAAGTTTCACCTGAAGTTCTTTTAGAACAACACTAGCTTCAGGATCCAACTGCAAAGAGATAAATGATGTCATATTTTATATATCCACTATGTTTTAGGGTTTTCCATTGCAACGAATCAATTAGGAAACATACGCAATGATACACTGCACTATGGAAAAGTAAATGTGAAAACACCTGTTAAAACACAGGAATGCTTTAATAGGCCTAAAAATCCAATCACCATTAAAAGGAAAATATTTGATCGTAATAGTGAAGAATTATAGTGCTAGAAATGAAAACTGTGGCATTAAACAATGGCTTTCTATGGGATGGTGCAAATTGTGTTGGCAGTCACAAGAATAAAATTACCATTACCAGGCAAAAGGTATTCGCAAGGCGTACCAACAGAAGGATGCATGAGAATTTAGTGATTGTGTTAATAATACTGCAGACGTGTTCATCTTTTACTTTTTTTTTTTTGTACATTTCACCACCATGGGTAATTTTTTTGTGATTTGCGGGGAAGATGTTTCCATATTCCTGTTAATGCAGTGTAAAAGTAGAACAGCCAGCACTGGAAAAGATGGCTTGAAGACTATCCATGCTGCTTCTGCTGATATAGTATGAGGGAAGGGAATTTATTGAGTTTCAGAACTTCTGTTTCTAAAAGCCGTATTAAGATGTATATAATTCAAGCACAGAACAATGCATTCTGATGCACAAGGAGAACAGCTCCTCTACCTCTGATACTGGTTTTCTAAACATAGGAAAAAAAGAGATTTTCCAATTATAGGGATGAGGATCCATGCATAGATATTTGATCAAAAAGGTACTCTGTTGATATTGATCAGCAGCTTATTTATTTGCTATGCATTCTTTTCCAAATAAAAAAAAAAAAATTGACTTTTTGTCTCTGAGATTTTAGCATTTAGAAAAATAGTTACAGTCCATTATGGGATACGATTGATGATCATCAGGATCAACAGCTGAATGTGAATTAATTGCTGATGTTCCAGGTCTTTCAGCTATCTACATCACAATGTTAGGGAATGATTTTCAATGATAAGCCTGAAATTCTGGGCTTTGTTCTGCAGTAAGGTCAGATACAGATCTTCTGAGAATTTCTAAGGAAATTGCACATTGCACATTTAGAATACATAATCAGGTCTGTCTGTATTTGCGTTTTCCTATCTTTCAACTGCATGAGTAGTGTTTAGTGCTTATTCTTCATCTGATGCTTCAGAGAACCATGGTGCAGTAGGTCAGTTCTTTTAATCACACTTTAGAGACAAGGGGAAGCTGTGTCACAGCGCATTGGATAACTTACATGAGACTTACAGCAGGACTGTAAGACAACGTAAAGAAAAAACAAACTCTGAAACACCTCCAAAGATCTACTGTGTTCTAATCTCAGACCACCCTTTCTCTCCTTAGAGGCTATTTGTTGTTCAAAAGCGTTGAAAATCCAAGATTTTCATTACAGTTTTTGACAAAAATCTGAAATAGGTGACAAGGGGAATTGCCATACATCCCTTAGAAGATATTCAGTGATGTATAGCACTTTTCTAATCTGAGAAGCTCGTATTTTAACACTGTGACTACTTACTGATTTAGTTTTTAATTACTTTGCATTGAGAGAAGTTCTATTGCTTCTCCACTTCATGTCTTAGTAGTTTCCCTTGCAGATACACTCTGACAGTTCATGCACTTAAAGTGGTTGTTTTCCTTCATATGAAAAGGAGGGATAAAAAAGCTCATTCTACTGAAATATCTATATTAGTTAACAAAGATAGAGTTTACTGACAAAGGCAAAGACTTTTCCAAGAAATGCATTTCACTATGGAAATATACTGCCTCCTTTGGTGGAATGCATACAGAACACAAATTTAAGACCACTGGAATATTAACATTTAACAAATATGGAACACACAAGCATTCACACTGAACATGGTAAACATCAGAGGAAGCACAAAAATACCAAGCAGGCAGAAGACTCAAAATTTCTTACAAGATCATGCACAAGCTACAGAATCATCTTGTTACCGGGACTACAAAGGCCAATGTAGTTTCTTTCCATCAGAGGTTGTTGTGGTAACCAGAAAACACAATATATTTGCTAAGTTCACCTGGAATTGGACTTAGTTTGGCCAAAATTGGATTAAATACTAATACCAAATTGTGGACATGACACACATTCTAGAAAGGTGCATGCAAGTGCTAGAAGTTTTAGAGGGTTTTGTTGCATGAACAGGTTTGTGTGTGCACAGCTGGAAGCATTTGGCAGGACATCCAGCCTTGTGTATACACATGCTCATGCTTATTAATGCAGTGTCACAGGGAGGAGTGGAATATAAAGAGGTATGCGGGCTGCGCACCCAGGTGCTAGACACCTGGTGATGCGATGACTAGGAATATGTTAGCAAGACTTTTCAATGCTATTGTTATTTTTGTTTAAGTACTAGAAAATACGGTAATTTGAGTGTCTCACCAGGACTGAAATGTGCACTTTTCATTTATTTTACCACGTGCCCTCTATGTGCTAGTGAGATCCCAGGGCAAATCAGAGGGTTCTCAGGCAGCAGACCTTGACTGGCATCATCCAAATATACCACAGCCATGACCCGCTTTTTTTCTGTTGTGGTACAGCTCAGGCAGGAACTATTGTGATGGTTCTATACTATGAAATTTTGGGGGTACTTCACAACTGGTAAAGACGGTTTTAGGATGGTCCTGTGCAGTGGAGATAAGGTAAATCAGCTTTTGGTACCTCTGCACATCACACACACTAACTATTGTGGATTATTTTCTGTATATCTTATCTTTTATGCATAAATTAATCCACTGTTTTGTTTTTTTTTTTTTTTAATATGAAAAATATGTTCCGCTATGATGCCTTCCTTAAAACAGTTGAAAAAAATTTCAGTGGAAGTAGGAAGAGTTACTGTGTCCCTCTTAAATATTCTAAAAAGCTGTAGTTCACAACATGGTTACGCTGTGCAAATACATCACAGTTTTGCAAAAACAAGCTCAAAAAGGAATGTGCTTTAGAAGGATGTATTACTTTAGCAATGGTTTGAACACTTCCTGCTAGCACATTTCATGCCAGGTTTGCTTATTCTCAGGAAAGCAATGTGTGGGAAATGCATGATAGCGCTGTGCAAATGGTTTGGCTTCACCAAGTTGAGAAGCTGCAAGAGTTACGCAGGCTGACATCACAACACTCGCTACTTAAGACAGCAATGCATAGCTCTCCAAACCCCTCTGTAAAGGAGGTAAGTTTCCCAGTGAGGCAAATCAGCGATGAAGAGATTAATTCATTTATCTAAGGCTTTCCAGTGAGCAAAGTCCTCAGCATTCTTGGCTTGGCTGAGGTTACTTACTAGCAAGGGCGTAATGATAAAACCAACCATCTCTGTTTCATGAGCCAATCTCTTTCTGGATACTGCAGAGTTATTACGAGAAGAGGAGCGTGTAAGAACTCAGGTAAATGCAATCTGTAATCCTTCACACTAGTTGCT
Organism: Charadrius vociferus; assembly: GCF_000708025.1. Classification (NCBI taxonomy): domain Eukaryota; kingdom Metazoa; phylum Chordata; class Aves; order Charadriiformes; family Charadriidae; genus Charadrius; species Charadrius vociferus. Next base: position 2,063,702 of record NW_009648526.1, on the reverse strand, counting down.
ACTAGCAGGAGTTCAAGTAAATAGCTACAAACATATGCAGCTGCAGAAATCTCATCCACCCAGATGTGGTTAAATGATGAATTATAGGGCTAACCTGGCCCTAATGCTACCCTGCTTTGCCACCAACCAGAAGGAACGGATGAATGTAAGACAAAAAGCAATGCTGACTCGCATCTGAGATGGTGTCACACAGGGGTATGAAAATGGGGTATCTACAGTATTGGCAACTTTTCTTTTTCGCCTCAAGTCTCATCTGCTCCATAGAGTTTGATGAAAAAGGAAAAAAAAAAAAAAAAAAGAAAGGCAAGCCTGATCATTTTTCAGGAAAATAAAAGAAAAAAAGCCCTAACTGAGTGGATGGGGGCTGGGGGGGAGGAAGGGGGGAGATGAGTATCATTAATTTAAGAACTGAAAGAGAGAAAAGATCATTTATCCCTTAGCTTCTTGGGTTCCACTTACACTTCACAGCATGTGTGGGCTAGTCTTAAAATATATTGATAAGTTGCTCAGGTGTCAAGCTCTGGATTTGTTTTAAAGACCAAACTTATGTTGTTAGTGGAAATGTTATTAACCTGTTAACGTGTAAATCATACTTTCCTACCAATTCTTAATTTGCTTGGCTTTCTTAAGTTCATAAATATTTCTGCTATTTTACCATCTTCTTAAGTAATAGAGCTAATTTTTATTCACAACAGAACATACTCATAAATTTGTTGGCATACTTTATAAGATCTGTTAATTATGGATTATTAAATAGACAATTAGAAGTTTGACGTTTTCTGAATGCTAAACAAAAGCAGAGAATACTTCTGCTGAACAGCTGAAAAAATAGGAAATAAGAAATATTTAAACATCATCGTTTCCAAGTGCTGCCTGTCTAAAACTGTGAAAAATTTTATACATACAAGCCTTGGAAACCAGTTAAAGGTCTGATGAATTTTGCTGCTTTTGACACGATGTGTTAGATTGAGCTCGTCCATGCTGTAATTTAATGTGTGCTAGTACAGACATAATCTTGTTAACTGTAAATTTGGTAGTGTTTCTGCAGGAAAGTACAGAGAAGCAAATTACTTTTACATGAGTTAAAGGGAACCTCTTTAATTGGAATTCCATTTATCTGCAATTTCACAGGTCTAATTGCTTGTAGTTGCCTAATAGGACCACCTGGTTACTTCTGTTCAGAAAATAGTTTTGCATATTGTATGTACGTCTAGGGAAGATACAAGTATTTATCAGATCGGTCACTTTAGTGGTTCATTTTGTCTCTGACAGACATCATCCTTCCTCCACTATCTAGGTACAGCGAATCCCATTTTGAGTCGTTTGGCTGCCACCGTTCTCAATACTTAGGCCTCTGACCTAACAGATTTAAAGACGGACACTTCAGAACTATTCTGCTTAAGTTGGAAACTTAAAAATTGTAAAGTTGGAACTGAATTTACTGGAGTGGAAATACGATTTACCTACAGTCAATATAATACTGTTATACATAAACGACCCGCTTTTGCTTTCCACCTTTTATTTGATCCTAATTGCTGTAACTTATTTCTGCCATGTTCTGCCATCTGCTCAAAAGCAACACAAGCATTATTCTTTTTTTTCCCCTTTTATCAGCTTCCAACTTGTCAGACATGAAAAAATGACTTAGTGCAAACGTATGCACACTTTTTGGATGAAGCAAACAGGAGCTAAACCAAAATTCTACATTATGATAATCTGTTCCCGTGATTTTGGACTTGATTTAAAAAAAAAAAGACGGTGGGTTGGATCCCACTTTACTACTCTTACTTTATTATGGCAGACTGATCTCATTTATATCATTTTTAAAGTACCCTTCCTGCTTGGCTATAGCAGAAGAGGAGAGTTAATAAAGAAACTCATATTGTTCAGACTGTTTTTTCAATGGCAGAAGAGCTGAGAGTCCAGTTTTATCTCTATTTCTAGAGCTCCCTGCCCTGCAATATGCAATAGGCCTACCCTGAACACAGCGACTGCTGCTTGATGGTGGTATTTTGACTGCATAGTTTGAAAGACATACTGCTCACAACGTGACACTGAGGAGATTAGCAGCATTTAATTTTTCTTAGAATTAGTTTTGCTTCAACTGAAATAGGTCTCATTATTCCACTGAAAATCATCTGACTCTTTTACGCCCTCCACAAGCAAAAAATTAAACTACTTTCTCCCTGCAAGGAAACTGCTTACAAATTTTATTACTGCCTTTGTTTTTACAAGTTCAATAAGGCAACTTGGCCATTAGCATTTACACTCTTGGACTAGCTAGGGGAATAAGTATTCCCGCTTGAGGACAAACATTTTAGGGGCACTTTGATATGGGTGACAAAAAATTGAACATGAATGTACTTCAAGAAATTCCCTTAATGAGAAACAAACAAAATTTTGAGCATATTTTTTAGATCTTTTTTATTTCTTAGACCAGGAATCAAAGATGCACTTAAGGTACTTAACAAAGGGATTTTAGAAAAATATCTCTGAATTCTCTCCGAGGTTGCATGTTGCACCACATTTGTAGGAAATGTTGCCTTGATACTGTAACACCCTTAATAGTCAATCCTCATTTACATCAGAAGGGAAAGCAAAAAGGATGAGAAGTGATGAGAGATTTTTGAAAGAAAACTGCTATGAAAACCTTAATTATTTTTTTTACTATAATTTTTTTTATACCAGCTATTGGGAGCAAAAGAAAAACTAGTATTTTCTTGAGGAAAATGGAACATTTAGGAGATTCAAGAAAATATTCTGATTTGAAAGTAATTTGATAGATATAGACATAAAGTGCTACTCAGCTTTCCTCTGCCCTTGTCTTCATCAGGATTTATGGGCACTTAGCTGTTTTTATGATTCATGACATTGAATGTGTAGGATCGGATCCAAGACATTAATCCTGTACTTTGCACAGAACACAAGAGCATGGAAGACAAGATTATTTGTCATATTCGGAGAGTGAAAGGGGATTAATAGAAAGCACAAAAACCATAGCCATGTCTGGATGATAAATATATATTTTTCAAGTTTGATATGACATTTTCAATGATGACAAGGCTGCAGAAGTTTATTTCGTGTTCTCTGGAGCAGAAAGTATCGTTGCCATGGCAGCTTCAAGAAGCTATTACTAGCTCAACAAAACCTCTTTACCACGGAGTTAATCTGTAGGTTCATTTGGAAGGTGCTGTTCATTGCATGACACAGGGGACTGTCTTACCTTTGCAGCGTCCCACTGCAGATGTGGAAATATGAAAGAATGTATTTTCCAATTCTCTATAATGTGGTCGCATTAGATCAAAGTTTTGTGAAACTATCAAACTACAGTCTCAACAAGAAAAAGCTGATGTATGTGTAACGTCTTTTTTAAAGCCAGCTATCAATAAGGACAGTATATTCACGATTGCTTTTTAACAAGAAGGCAGAATTCTATAGCTTGAAAAGATGTTAATTTTTTCATTAGCTTTCAAAACAGTCAAAGACTACAATCAGCAAAGTACTGAAGCACATGTTTATGTCCTTTTACTGTTGACAGGATTTCAGGCACTGTAAAGACTTCTGAAATATAAAAGGAGACAAAGCTAAGCATGTTCTGGACTGTTGAGTGAAATAGTGCTGAATCTTGAATACAAGCAGGCCCTCAGATACTGAAAAGTGCACTTTAAAAATGTGTTACAGATTTTTTTTTTTTAAATTCTGAAAGACTTTACACTATCTGCCTAGCAAAACTTCTCAATTTAGAGTGTCAACTGAATGCCCAAGCATAGCTCTTTTTGATTTTAGATCATAGGGTATTACACAAATGCATCAATGGAAATTAGTAGGAAATGTGACTGTTCTTAGCCTTAGAAAATATGGTCAGGAATAATAAAAGATGCTTACTATCACAAACCTCATAAGAGAATCTCTCTCCTTCTTTCTTCTGCTCAGTGGATTGCAAGTCAAAGGCATTAGACAAAGACATGACACATTACAGACAAAGCACAAAGCACATATTCTACAAAATTTTCAGATACAGGCAAAATGTACCAATACATAAAAAAGGAAAATACAGTACAAAACAAACATTGAAATAAAGCTGGCACTACGGATTACAACACAAAACACCCAGCGCTGGTTGAATTTTACAGATCATTAGCATGTTTCTGTGAAATAGTGTTAGGCACTTCTGGTATTTTCAGGACAGTAAATAGTTCTTGTAGACTTTTTTTTTTTTAAAAAAAATCAATTGGATTTTCTTTGCAAGCAGAAGTGAAGGCTGTGACTAGGTTGAAAACATGATGCTAATGATCTCTAAGGAACTTTGATTGAACCCGGAAACAGATAGGACTCACCTCCTTTCCTCCCATGGACTCAAACATTTTCTCAAGCTGGACTCTTAGTTGCTGAATGTTGTTCATCAAGATACAGGGCTACAAAGAGAGCACCAAACGTGAGAATGTTATGTTCCTTTTACGTATGAATATGTGTATTCACAGCCTCTAGGCTGAAGACCAGTTCTTCAGCAGCCCTACAACCATGCAATTTTTAGAGGATCTCAGGTTCCCAACCACTGCTGCCTCCCCTTCCTTCTTTAATTCCCACTCCTCTTCGCCCAGGCAGCAAACCCACTCAGCCAGTGACCATGTTGCCCCATGAGGAGCTGAATACCTTCTCCCAAGTAGCTGGGCAGCTTTCAGATACCAGTATTTCACATCCTGAACCTTATATCCCATGCAGTTGCTAGTCATACTTAATACAATTACATCTGGTGGATTAATGCAAGTAGTACATTATCGTCTCTTTGAGAATAGACACAATAATGATCAAAGTACTTTGGGAGTGAAAACGGACTGGGGGAAAGGGAATGACAGGTTGCTTTCCAGACCCAGTCTTTGCAGAAAACTGTGGCAGCGCTGTAACCCTTGTAATGGCTGATGCTTAAGTATTTGAATAAATCAATAGCCACTTCCATTAATAACAGAACAATATTTCAGAAATGTACATTTTGCATTGCTTGAGAAGATGGTGAATGAATTAGGCAATAGAATTTTGTAAACATATTTAGTGTAAAAATATTATTGTTTAAGCTCATTTCGTAAAGGCAGAACACAGAGCCATAGTGTAAAAGACAGCAATTGCTGGATAAATATAAGGTAAAAAGTAAAACATGGATAAAATTAAGCAGTTTACTACAAAATTATGGAACAAAGGATCTACTACTAGAATTTTGTGTACTCAGATGACATTATATACTAGTTTGGTCCGGTGTGGGGGAAGCAATAAGACAATACTTGCTACGAGTTCTGTGGTTGGCCAAGGTCAGTGTGTTCTAGTACATGATTGGATTAATTTAGATTCCTAAGTAATGCATTTCAATAAAACACACATACTTTTTCAGACAACAAGAAGGTGATGGAGTGATTACATTGATACTCGTTTGTACCTTTCTAGTTAACAGCATGTTCCAGTGTAATGCTGAAAGATGGTGGGATTAGATTTTGGTATTCAAAAGATCAATAACCTAATTTAGCTTTAATTAGTTCTACATTACTCTCAAAGGAATTTTGTGTCAGAGTCCTTCTCAACCAAAGGAAAAAAAGAGAAATTTGATCTAATGTCTTAATCCTTACATTACTGCTTCCCAGGAAAGCACAATATTTGGCCGCCTGCAAAAGACAGCTGGCTTTCTAGAATGGTTGAAATACCACCTCTCTTCCTGTCTCTTGAAAAATCCAGAACCCCCACTTCTTCTAGTTGTTTATCTACCTTCTATTAATTTATTATCACTAAGACTGTGTTCTCCTCTCCTGTGGTATCTCCTCTCTTCTGATATATTCATTATTCTTGAAATGATCTGCAATATCACAAATCAATGATTATGATTTCTGATGGGGGAATAAGTAGCTGAATATAACACCTCGGTTCTTTTGTTCAAAACAAGGCCAAATGCCTTTGCCAATATACTGAAGCTATGAGATAAATACTTCATACCAAGGCAGTTTTCCTTTGAGGCTAGCTAAGGTGGCTCTTTCAGAGCCTAAGCCTACCTTGGCTCAATGGAAAAAATTATATTGCTGTCAGTAAATAACAGAACCAGATCTTAAAAACATTCTCGTCTTACGATTTCATTATCATCTTGTCCTTCACAATACTCTTTGCGGCAATTTACAGGAATCAGGGAGACAGATGCAACAACACGTAAAAGTGAGTGGCGAGTACAACACATAAGCCCAGGATTGTTTGTAAACTCTGACAGGAGGTGGAAGATAAGAGGATGTTTTTACATTAGATACGTGTCTTTATGAAAAGCACCTTTGGTATGCTTTTATTTGAACAGTTTATGTGCACATTTTATAGTGTTTAATAAAAATAGTAGAAGTATTAACTTGAAAAAGAATGCCAAAACCTAACTTTAATCATAAAAAGTATTTGTTTTAATCTCTTCTATCAACTCTAATGCAGGAGATGGACTTTTAATATAATTGATATCACTTGATCAAATGGTCTTCTATTAAGCTAAAAGTATGCATTTCAAAAAGGTAGCTTCTGTTAAAAATAAGTTATGTCTCCCAAAAGCATGTGACATAATAAGCATGTGATATAATACTTTATATGATAATGAGATTAATTCCATCTAAAGCTTTAGTAAAGATTGGGATACTAGGGTGACTTCAGAAATCAATCACTCCAACAATTAAAAAAAATCACAGAATGACAGAATCACAGAATGGTTGGGGCGGGAAGGGACCTCTGGAGAACATCTAGTCCAACCCCCCCGCTAAAGCAGGTTCACCTACAGCAGGTTGCACAGGATCGCCTCCAGGCGGATTCTGAATATCTCCAGACAGCCTCTCTGGACAGCCTGTTCCAGGGCTCTGCCACCCTCAAAGGAAAGAAGTTTCTCCTCATGTACAGATAGAACCTCCTGTTGGACAAGCCACAGGACTACACAAACACTTTGAATCAATGACTCCATGCTACGTATTAAAACTCATTTCTTCTAGAAAGCAGTACACTTTATTTAATATTAACATAAAATTGAAAGAAATGGAAAAACATAGCTACAAAATTGATTTCTTTTTTATACTAAATTTTGAGAATAGTTATGGCTCATATTGGGTCAAATACAGAAACAGATTATTTTAGATGAAGCTTGGTTTGGACTGATTAACATTAAAGTAGAAGATGTGTAATGCATTCACTCCTTCATATTGGGGAGAGTGTTCTTTTCAGCTCTGTATTTGCCGTGGACGGGAGAGAGGCAAGAAATAAGTAGAAGGTCTATCTGTAAAGTTAAAAATGCATGAAGATTTACATCCTGCTAGATTATGGGGAAAAAAAGTGGCAATATGGTGTGCTGGTCTATCATATATCAATTGGTATCCAGTGACAAGATGCGTGGGAACAGTTCAAAGCTACATCAGGGAAGGTTCAGGCTTGACGCGAGGAAGCATTTCTTTACCGAGAGGGTGGTCAAGCACTGGAGCAGGCTTGCTAGAGAGGTGCTCGACCTCCCAAAGCTGTCAGTGTTTAAAAAGTATTTGGACAATACCCTTAACAACATGCTTTAACTTTTGATCAGCCCTGAACTGGTCAGGCAGTTGGACTAGATGATCATTATAGGTCCCTTCCAACTGAAATAGTCCATTCCATTCCATAACCGGCATGTTTCCCAGGGTTTTCTACAGCTGTCAGACTGATTCTTCCTATACAGTAAATGCTGAACTGGGCCCGGTGCTTTTACTCTTTTCAGATGCTGAAAAGATTTAATACTGGCCAGAAGAAAAATGTGCGGGTATCTACTAAAGCGAGTCTTTTCAATGTGTTTACTGCAAAGGGCTTCAAGGTTGAAAATACCTGAAGTGGGAAGTTAAATCTGAGACATGACACATCTATATAAATAAAAGTCACTCCTCTGTAAAAACCTGAATATAAAACTTCTACTTAATAATAAAGTTGAATTCGGTATTTTTATTTCTTAATTCTATTGTAGACAAAATTGTGTAAAAGGAACAGAATGATGTAAGTCTCTTCTAGCAAACATATCTGTGGCCTGAAAAATGAATGTTTAGTGTTTTGTAATGTTGCTTATAAGAAGAGCCACCAATAATTGACATTTAGCTGCAATAGATGCCTTTCTGAATTCTATTATTGTGTATCTGTCGGTGACCTCTGGATTATGACCCTGTCCCATGCTCCAGAGAGCGCTGGCAAGAACGAGCGCGTTCTCAAGCTGTGCACAGGAACATTACAAATATAGCTGAGATCTGTGTATGAGCTGTATAAGGGCTGTACTTTTAAAGGTGAATAGTATGGGGGTGGTGCTGCCATTATTTATCTAATTGCAGATTGATACATCTGTAGAACATGCTACTAAATAAAGCAGTTGTAGTGCTAAATGTTGCCTGCCTCAGGAGTACTAGCTTTGATTGAATATCAATGATACTGAAAAGTCAGTTTACAAGAACAATTTTCCTTTGTCATGCTAAGATATTGATAATGTCTTGATTTGCTTAATGACATCTTTAGTGCCAATATCTCTTTTATTTCTGAGGCCATGGCAATCTGGTCCTTCATTAGGGAGTCACTTGGAAGCAGTGAGGCAACAAAATAGCACTTGATTTTCCTCTCACTGCTGCACGGATAAGGCACAGAGAGTGAGTGGTAGTAGCAGAGAAGTTTGCTCGCACTCCCTGCACAGGGAACAATGATCTTATAAACTCTCTAGTGAATAAATTGACAAAGAGAAGTGAGCCAATGCAACATGAAAACTCAAACAAAAATATTTTCTTCTGTTTGGAAAAAAAGATGAAGATGTATTCACTTTATTCACCATTGTATAAGGCTGTTATCCAGGGAGTGTTTCTGGCCATCTTGTAAACTTTTTTAACTTTAATACTGAAATTATTAACTAGGATTCGTAACTAATTCCACCTATTCCAGCTTTTACACAGCAATGTAAGCAGCTATGAAAACATGCTGACCTTATTAAAAAATAAAACAAACCAAAAATCTCTTCCTCCGTTCATGCTTTTTCTCCTATACAAAAGTGATTACATTTTCAAGTACAGTAAGTCATTTAAAGGTAATTTCTGAGGCAGAAACAAAACACAGGTTTTTACTCACCACATTTTCTTTATCACAATATGAGCTGAAGTAATTTGAAATAATTACAGCATACTGAAGAAGCACTTTGTTGATAGTCTAGGAGAGAAGAAGGATTTTTTAAATGGTAAATTTCATCATGTAAAACAAAAATAATAAAACATACACAAAAAAGGTGCTGTCTATACATTTTAGATTTTACAGGTGCTTACTACACGTTTAATATATATATAGTACTTTTTTAGATACAACCTAAGCAGTCCTGTGAGCACGTTTTCAAATCCCTGCACAACAGATGGTGGGTTGTTCTTAATGGATTGTAATCTTCTATAGTAGAGATACTTTAATTTTAGTCATACTGTTTTTGAGAAGCATTGAGAGTTCTACTCCTTGCAATGTGCTACATCCTTAATGGAACAGTAGCAAGCTCAAAAAATCCTCTAGGGTGACAACGCATAGATTAAAAACATAAAAGAAAAATAAGACTGAGGGAGCACAGTTCAAAACCTGCCGATATGAGATTACCTTACAATAATAATGTAAATAGGAACTTTGTTTGCAAATGGAAAACTGTTGCAATGGAAGAACAGGAATAAATATAAATGTACATTTTTTTTAAAGCCATCAGGACTGTAATGGAAATCTAAAGCTTGTGAGGAAATGTTACAATACACATTGAAAGCTTGCCTAACGAAGCTGAGTTTATCAAACAGCAGATGAATAAGAATTCCAGAACCACAGCATGGTCGAGGTTGGACGGGACCTCTGGAGATCATCTAGTCCAACCCCCTGCTAAAGCAGGTTCACCTACAGCAGTTGCATAGGATCACGTCCAGGCAGGTTTTGAGTATCTCCAGAGAAGGAGATTCCGCACCCTCTCTGGGCAGCCTGTGCCAGTGCTCCGCCACCCACAAAGGAAAGAAGTTTTCCTCGTGTTGAGATGGAACTCCCTGTGCTCCAGTTTGTGCCCATTGCCCCTTGTCCTGTCGCTGGGCACCACTGAAAAGAGTCTGGCCCAATCCTCTTGACACCCGCCCTTTAGATATTGCTAGGCCCTGATGAGATCCCCTCTCAGTCTTCTCTTCTCCAGGCTAACCAGCCCCAGGTCTCTCAGCCTTTCCTCTTAAGAGAGATGCTCCAGGCCCTTGATCATCTTTGTAGTCCTCTGCTGGAGACTCTCGAGTAGTTCCTTGTCTTTCTCGAACTGGGGATCCCAGAACTGGACACAGTACTCCAGAGGTGGCCTCACCAGGGCAGAGTAGAGGGGGAGGATGACCTCCCTCGACCTGCTGGCCACACTCTTCTTGATGCACCCCAGCATGCCATTGGCCCTCTTGGCCAGCGGGGCACATTGCTGGCTCATGGTCAACTTCTTGTCCACCAGGACTCCCGGTTCCCTCTCTGCAGAGCTGCTTTCCAGCAGGTCAGCCCCTAACCTGTACTGGTGCATGGGGTTAGTCCTCCCTAGGTACAGAAGGACTATGATGTCAGGGCTTCAACCAACAATATTTTATTGCCATACCTTGAATTTTTCCTTCCTTTGCACTGACTTACCAGAAAATTGCATTTCACGGAATTGCTCCATTAACGGAACTGTAATCAGTGCTTAGCAAGAACAATAATTGATTGTATAACTTACATAAATATAAAATTTCAGAGAGGACAGAACTTCTCAAACTGCTAAACAAATTTGACAAAGTACATGAAAAACAGTCAAAGCCACAGACAGTATGTCCTTCTAAGGATCCCAGTCAGAGACAGAAGAGATTGATTCTAAACATTAGAATTACTTAGCTTTTAAGTACACAGCAACACAATATCACTCTCTCCAAAGCTTAGTTGAGATGCATTGATTTTAATTTACCTTGGCGAATCTTCTCATTAAATGAGATAGTGCTTCTGGATTAGGACACTCCAGTTTCCTAATAATCTCAAAGCTTTGATTGAGCTGTGTGAAGACATCAACCACAGAACAAGAGAAGAGGGCATGATCTGATGTTTGCTGAAACTAGAGAGAAACATTCAAACGATTTAATACTTGTTCAGAGATCAAAACTCTATTAACTGATTTTCTTACACTTCAAATTCTTCCCAGAGTCATAAAAAATAATAATAAAAAATAAATTAAAAAAACCACAACCCCTCTCACTGACAATACTGAGAAATGTGGCTTTTCACATTTTGATTACTTTCAAACGTCTTAAAAGTAAAAACAAAATTCTCTTTCATGTCATTGGTGTCACATCAGAGTTTAGTGGAACCATAGATTGAAGTCTATGGGGAATTTAGGCAGCTGGAATTAGAGTTTATTAGAGCCTATTTGTCCATAGGGTTATCTTCCAAGAACTGTTACTGACTCTGTATCTTGTGAGGTCTGACACGGATACTGTGGGACCAAACGTACTTCTGGTTTTGCAACACTAAATAACTGTCTTAATACTTTCTTTATACTTTTCTTTAAAAAGTAAAGGCTCACCCCGTCTTTTTTGTCTCTTTCTAGTGCTCCATGAAGAAATTCCATTGACACGTCCTCATTTTCATCCAGCCACTGAATGACAAATGGTTCAAACCACCTGACAATTGAAAACCATTTTGTGAAGTAAAGCAAGTACATTTCATAAAGATCCTGCGAGGAGCCATGCCATACAATTCAGCAGTTTGGCACCTTGTGTCTTCACATCTGTTCTAGTTGCCAAAAACTCTTATCTTCCTAGAAAAACTTTTGTCACCAAAGTCACTGTGGCTACCAAAAGGTGTTTCAGGCATCAGTTTCACAATACTCTAAACTGGTCTACCCCAGTGATGTAAAATTAGCAGTAGCCATCACAGAAACATGTCCGTGCTTCGCAGGGGATCATATTCTGCACATTTTTTGTTTTTATTTTAGAATGTGTCTTTCATCAATATTGGTTCTTTGTTCACATTTATTTTTTATTTGCATGTGCAATAACTTGGAGAAAACTTTGCTTTAATAAAACATAAGCTGTGGTTTATTTTTGTTTAGTTTATTTAAAAAAAACTTAAAGCAATAACAGGCCCCAAACTGTCTTGGCAAATCAGCAGACTTGCAGAAGATTAAGGAATGAGATAAGGATAGCTCATATAAAAGGACAGGATTGAATGTATCAATTGCAGAAGGAAAGGCAAAAATGAAAACAGTAGCTGAATATTAACCCAATGCAGTAAGAATAATTTCCATAGTATATCCCATTAGCATTGTATCTTTATTCAAATTTGGGTATGAAACAAATGCAGGGGCCTATAATGAATACTGCTGCTGTTCACACATTTCATACCTTCCTCACACATTTTCTGAACAAAATATTTTGTCATCTATGAAGAGCTGCAGTTACAGCAGTTGGATAAAGAGTCCTATGAAATAGCTAATAGCACTTTTAACACCTGCACTATTTCATTTGACAGAGGGAAGAATTAAAGAGGAGGAAGTGCAAAAAAGAGTTGTCAGTGCTATGCACCTTGAGATTTTGCACAAACTTAAGCATAAATATTTGACCAAAATAAACCTTGCACCAAGCCCGAACTCATGGGAGACTTCTCTATACACTACTTACAGAGAGTATTCAGCCACTGCATCCTTGAAAGCAGACAGTTCTCGCACATATTCATTATAAAACCATTTCACTTTGAAGTGCAAATTCATATAATCTGTGCTTTTGCATAACCGCTGCTTTTCATGTTCTGTAATAGAATGAGTTGAAATAAAAGCATTTAATAGCATTCTAATAAACAATATTCTTGAGCCTCAATGCACTAGTGACATAATAATACAGTATTGCATTTTAAAGCACAATTGGTTTGATTTTTTTAGAGGTAGTAGTACCCACAGTTTCAATCTTCAGGTTCTGAGTACCCTTAGGAAAAATAAAACAAAACGAAGACCAGGCCACAGGTTAGGCTTTTCAACTCTCTTCACTGCAGTGAGGAAAACCCACAAACTTGCTGACTTCCAGTTCTTTAGATGCTACTTTGGTTTTTACAAAATGGGTAAGAAGCTGTGTCAGGTGTCAAGTTAGAAAAGACAACTATAGCTGCGTAGGAGCCAAATGGAGTAACAACTATAAATGCCAGTCCTATCTGAATCTGTGAAACCTGCGTTAGTAAATGGGCTGCATTTACCACATATACGTAAGAAACAGAAATAGGAGACAACTCTGCAGCTCTGCAGCCATCTGTTTTATACATGGCGCAAGTCAAAAAGCTGGTTTAATAGTGTTTTAAAAGTTTTTCAAACGGGCTTCTCCACCTTCTCAGTGTCCGCCTGTTTTCAACATAATGGATATGCAGATGCTCACGGATGGCAGGAGTCATGGAGCCACCTGTAACCACTTGCTGCATTTTTAAGGTCTGATTTAATTGGTTTGGAAGAGGTATCCATCTTTCTTTCAGGATTATGATCCTTATTTTAGCATATCCACAATGCTCTGCAGTCTTTCCCATCCAGCCGCTTTGGGCCCTGGCCAGCTCCGTTCTTTCACTCCATTAGCTACTGGGCACTTTCCCCTTGCTCAAATCGGTCATTTCCTGCTCCCACAGCAGGAAACCGTGGGTCCACAACTCTTGGGCAGAGTAATCCTTCCTTCGCTTACTGCTCACAGCTTCCTAAAGTTTTGATAGATCTCATCTGTTTGAGGTGTCATGTCACTTGCACGTTCTTTCTTAAGCGAAAGACTAATCTCTTAATCT
>NW_009648526.1:1994209-2049878 GCF_000708025.1 Charadrius vociferus | reverse complement strand
GTGTAAATAGTACATATTAAGAACTCACCTCTTTCAAACACCGATTTAGCTCCTTATTTCTGCTTGCATTATAACACAGTATTACACAAATTTTTCATATACATTTGGATATGAACCTGATTTTACATAACAGCGGGAGCGTCCCATCCTCTGTCATACACACACCTGAATATACCACTCAGGTCTCTGTCAGTGCAAACACACTGCAAAATGCATATTCTGTGTTTTTCAGATCTGACTAGGTACATTAACACGAAATTTTTAGTTTTATTATGCCAAACCAGCACTCTAGTAATACCATTGTGCCATACAAGAAATAACTGTTTCAGAAGCATATTATTGTGCAACGAATTACGAAGTTTTGTGGGCATCAGCTTATGAAGCGCCCCTGTGGACTCTAATTGCCTTTTTAGCGTTGTGCTAGCATTTTCACCTTCAGTGCCTTTTCATCACACTCCAGAAAAATCAGTAAATCAGTTTCTGTCTAAACATTGCATTTGCTCATGCCAAATCTCTAATTAAGAGTACTACAAATTCTCTCTAGCATACCATTGGTTACTAGCCTTAAACAGAACCACAGAAAGACATAGGCGTGCTCTCATGGTTCTTAGTTTCTACAGACCTGAGGAATCTTATCTTTTTATTCTGGTAGGAGTTTTTCCATAACCTATTATTGTAGACAGCTAGATACCCAAACAACAACAGGGAGTTCTTACAAGTGACACCAGTCTTTGACTGAGAACAATTATCTTATTGCTATCAAATTCACTGCACATCTACTGCTTAAGTCATTATTAGGAAAAATCTGTCTTATGTTCCATCCCAATAGAGTGGAATTTCTGAACTGAATAGCATTTTTTCATTCAAGTGTTGCATGAATGGGTTATTAGATTATACAACGCAACTTAAGAATGTTTGCTATAGTATCACAAACCAAGCAAACGCTTTTTTCAATTTTAGAAATGAGCTGCTGCCAACGATGGGCAAACTTGTCCAGGAGGGTACAACTCATATACTATCATTCATTTACATTTTCTCATTTAAGTTAAGATCTAAATTATAACACATTAGAAACGAGCATAAAAGTCACTCATGAATAATTGAGGACTTTCTCCAGGCTATTATACCTTGGAAAGAGTAGTTCATAAGAGTCTCCTAGGATATTACTTGTAGCAACAGACAAGTGAAAAATACATCCTCAATTCCTAATATTAACCTATGACATCATCGGAAAATACCTCACATGATCTACAAAGTCACTTTGTATCCACGTGTAATACCTCCTCAGTTTATACAAACCACAGAACAAACAGGTGCCCATATGAGTCAGCCCACGACAATTTTATCTGAGTTTAGATGGGTTTATCCACAGTAACCACAGGTTTGGGTTAGAAAGAACAGGAACATCACCGAAGGCATTCTAAATTTAGATTAGGACCTGCAGATTGCTTTCTTAATCTCTGAAAAACTTGCACAAGTTAATGCAACTGTGAGCAACACAGGATATATGTATATATTTGGATATATTTTGGATATATTTGGATATCTGTCTTTTTCCCCAGAAGGAAAGCTGGCACCATGTTTTCCTATACAGATATATCCCTTCTGGACTTTCTGGAAGACAGATGTATTAGTAGCTGCACAATACAACTCTATCTAAAAAAAGTCCGCTCTTGCTTTGCAAAATTATTATAGCACCGAGTAAGCCTTCTACTAAACCTGCCAATTGTATGCTGTGCAAATGTGCTCAGCAGAGATTATGATAGAAATACTAGACCTTCCTCAGAACTGATTCTAGATAAACAGAATCTCCAGTATAGTAAACCTAATATTATTAATCTTTTTTTTTTGTGCTGCTACTTTTACGAAACATCCCTTGTAGTGCAGCATATTTTTATAAGCATCTATTAATCTACTGAGCTTCATAATAAGGACATTTGCAGTTCCATTAGTGATAATGGCACATCATTCTATATTACCCTATCATTAATCAATGAAAAAAATACTGATAAGATTTCTGTAAACTGTAAAATTTGTAAACTGTAATCTGTGTGTATGAGGCACTTTAGCTGCTTTCATCTATAGCAGTTCCAGTAACAGCATCTTTTTTACAGTATTGATTACACTGTGGGTTTTTTTTTTTTTTAATATCTCCTTAGGGGTAATGCTCTAATGCACATATGCTTTCCACAGGTTTGCAGTAATAGACATTGTAACTGCAACTACAACAAAAAAAGTATAAAGAGTCATTGTACAGATCACATCCAGTTGTACAGATCACAATTACAGTAACACCTTTATGAAGACTTCCAGTAAGCAATAACAATGAGAAAAAAAAATAATCTTCTGTTCAGGTGCTGTTTGTGTAACCAAGAAAGAAGAGAGATTTTTCAAAAAGACTATTATGTGGAATGCATTAATATATGCAAATGTGTTTGGTGTGTGATGAAATCAGCCACTGACCTGGTGACACTGTATCTAGCAAATAATGTAACTGCAGACAATTGTTCTTTTACAGAAAAATGTATGAAGGGCCATTTTAGGAAGGACTATAATCCAAGGTACTTTCCGCACAGGCCTGTGACCAAACAGCAATACTCCGGAACCATGTTTGATTTTGTGCTCATTTTCCAAGCAATTGCTAAAGAAAGCTGAGAAGATTTTCTTAAGGCAGCAAGCAAAAAGAAACTGCAATACAACTATTACATTCTTGTCTGATGTTTTAGTGTCATAGTATTTTGTCAGTAAAGACATAATGATGACTTACTAAGCAGAAACATCTACCTGACTCTAAAGACATAACGCCATTTAACAAACTGGAATAGAAACCTGTTCACTACAGAATTCTTTTTCCTTTTTAACCTTGAAGTAATAACATCACTCTGAGTATCCATGTTATTTTTTATATGGATTAGTTGCTAAAAAATGAAAAAAGGGTAATCTAACAACCTTCATAAAAGATGGAATTTTTAAACATTCAGATAATCAATTTGATATTTTGTTCAACCCTAATCTTCTCATATTTATGTATACAAGCTGAGAGCAATTTTTTTTTTTTCTACAGCAGTTTCCTAGCCACTGTTTTTGTAACAACATACAGTTAAACTGCTTGAAGGATTCTAGTGAGGTGAAGAATATTTCAAATCCTTATGAACAAGAACCGCAAGAAGGAAATTTGTCTGTAAAAAAATGAACAAATTGACTAGATATACATAAATATATCTGAATATCTAACAAAAAATCTTGTCCAGTTTCCAGGCTTTAAAGATAATGTTTCAGAGATGAAAAACCATTACAAAGAAAATTTATGTGTAGCAAATTAATTATATCACAATCAGTTGGTTTGACTGTTAAATAGATGCTATTGCACCACAGCTTATTAAAACGGAAATGATTGAGACTAAGCATAAGGGAATGGCGCTTGGATTAACTGCAAAATTTCCCGTCAAAACTCAGATGGTATTTTCATCTGTTGTGACATAATTCCACATTAGTTGCAGTAATTACTTACTAATCAGCTGCACGTTTTATCTATGTCTTTCAGAATGGCTGTTTCAGAAAACCTGCTATTTCCAAACTTTCAGTCGTATAATTGGGAAGTACATGCATGGCACAAACTGAGTATGGGTAGTGGAAGAAGAGCTCTTAAGGAAGTCTTATGAGGAATGATATTGAGTATGAATTCGTATTCCTCCCTCTGAATCACCATGGAAACGTTACACCAGTATGATGCACCTCTGTGTTGGGCACCTGATCCCAATGCAATTCCCTACAGCACACCAGTCGGTCGCTATGCTATTGCCTCTTCTAATGTGGGTATGATGCTTACAGTGCTCTAGACTTAATCCCTGTACCACTGAAATGAACTGGAAGACTCTGATTGAATCTAAAGTACTGGATCAGGCCACAAATGAAGAAAAACATAAACTCCAATGAAGTTCATAACCGATTTAGAAGGAAACATCACATTCTACTGGACATCTCAGCCCAGGGTTCTTGTACTTTGCTAAAGGCAATGGAAGTCACTGGTTATTAACTGAAATACAGAGCAGGACACAACTAATTGATAATTATGTATAATTTACATTGATTTTGATAATGTGAAATACTGCTGGCCTTTCTGAAAGGGCTCTTTGTGTCAAGATAAATATAATAAACTGAAAACTGAAAAACTTCTGTCATTACCTCCTTTTCCGGATTGCACTTACAACTGATTTACAGCTAAAAAACCCTCTAATTCTCCGTTTAAAAATATACCGTCTTTCATAATAGACTTCTAAATATTCAATGTTTTTTCTGCATTTACTTGTACATTTTCAGCAAAATATCTTTGAACACTTCACAAACGCAATGGATTACACCATGAACATCTCTATGAGGTGATTAAGCTGTGCTATTACATTTTACAAATGGGAAACTGAGGTATAGGGAGACCAAGTGAATTTACTAAGGCAACATACATGAACTTTGAAAGGTAGTGTAGATCTTGTTCGAAGATTTCTTAACCACAGAGTCATCTTTCCTCACTGAACAGAGACCAGGGAAGGAAGGCAGACTGTCTCGTTCTGAATTGTGAGAAAAAATAAATTTACTGATCTTTTTTGTCTTCTTGCCTGCAGTGGAAATGGGCTAATCAATCCTTGACTTAATGCAGTGCACTTTAAAAGCTGATCTGACATTGCGCTTTATGTTCAAGGAGGAGCTCTCCAAGTGAGAGGCCATTTGCCCGGAGTGCTCTGCTTTGCTTCACGTTTCACAGCAGGTACAAGTGAGTTCAGGGACAGCTGCAAAGCATCTGAAAAGGCAAAGCTGTACATTGCTTTCTGGGAGAGGTAGACTGCTTGTGGGAACTTCAAGGGCATCAAATACCAATGTTACATACTAACGCAACAAAAGATGCAACATGTAATATCACAAGGGATAGGCAAATCTGCCGCGAATAACTCTACTCCAAAACATTACATTTGCTGTTTTTTACCTACCGTGTTATATTGCCTAAACATTTCAAATTATTTTAGGCAAATTAACTTTTATATCTTCTTAACATTACTTAGTTGCTTTTTTTTTTTTCACTCCTTATTGAAAATTTAGCCTATTAGTCTCATCAATTAATTACTACTTCACAGCCAAATACTTCCAGAGAAGTGGATGGGTGTATCACCAACAGGACAACTCAAGATGCAAGGTACTCAGCTTGATTAAGTGTAAACTTGCTCTGTCCTACTTGAAACTAAGACAAAGAAAAATGCCAGTACAGCAAATAATTTACTAAGATCAACCTCAGTATAGCTTTTACCCTTCAGTATCACATCAGAGTGAAATTTACGTACCATGAAAGCTGAACAGATCCATAATATTCAAAGAACAAACACCTGAAGGCAAAATTCTTTCTTTGGATACACATAGCTGCTATTGATTACAGAAGGAAATAAGCGTTTGCTTCCAAGGACTGAGATAATCTGAATTATGCTTTTCTACTGTTAGTAGAATTCTTGCTTTGTGCATGAATTTACCATGGAAAGCCTAAGGAAATGCAAGCTATGAAAGGACCAGAAGAAATGGTCCATCCTATCTGATACGAGATCTATGATCATTATTAAAGACCTGGTTCTGAAGAATATGGTGGAAGTTTCAAATAATTTGTACTGAAGTTTCAACATTTATTCAAAGTAATCACATAATCAGAAAGTAATAAAACAGCAAAAGTAATGCTGATATAGGAATCCAGTTTACATTGATTTTGGCTTTCATAAATCTCTAATACCTATAAAAATTGCAAAATCAAGAAAGAATATACACGCTTCTTGGAAACCACTGCTTCTCGGAAAACGTTATCACCTAATTCAATGCTATATTGTAATGCTTGAACCTGGGAGGAAAAGAGAACAAAGGCAATAAAGGCAAACTTAATTGTATTGGGTCTTAACTGCTGAAGAATATTCAGCATTGCATCTTCAGTGTATTTTTGATGACAGGTTAACTTTACTTATTGTTTCATTTTTAAAAAATGCATATTTCGATGAAGGAAACATTTAGACTTGATTCTCTGCTCTTTGGCTAGTCACAAGTGTGCAAAGTGAGCATAAAACATTGCGAAATAGGCATGGTAGCATTTTATAAGCAATTAGCAGAATGAAATACAAAACGGGAATAATCAGGCAGCAAGATAAACGTGAGGCTGCACTTTAATAATTACGTGTGTTGTATCTGGAGCTGCCTGTAAAGCAGAAGCAAAGGCAGAAAAGAGAGGTGTTCTCTAATTGTTACCCAGCAAATTGCACTTAAGGCTTTTTAAAAGATAACGTGGAAACAAGCAGTTTTAATGGATTTATCCTATTCTCCTGGGAGTGCTGGGACAACGATCAAATGTTTAGTTTAGAACTAATGCACTTGCCCATAAGCGGGAATATACTGGTGTATGTATAGGAGAAAAAAGACACTAGTGAATCTCCATATGTGAAAAAGTCCTGAAAGTAAAAGACTGAGTCAACTTAATAAAAGAGGCTGGGAGGAGAACAGTTGTTTGCTGTGTAAGGAAAGCTTTTGCGAAGTGTGTTAGTGTGAAGTTTAAGAATAGGCAGGATTAAAAATAGCATGCAGTTGCTTGTTACTTTAGATTTTATTTTACTCAAATGTTTTATTCTAGTTGACAATTAAAAATATTTTGTTTTAAGAAAGCTGTCATTGGTTACAGTTTCTAAAAGGAAAGAAATCCAAAGTACAAGTGTACAGCACAGGGTGATTAGCTCACAGAATTCACGAAGAGATGCAGCAGCTAGGTTCCACTCCTACTGTGTGAGCATTATGCAGCGCCACTCTGACAGAGATCAGGGGAATAAAACCCCTTAATAAGGGAAATTCAAGCCCTCGCTACCGGACTACCTGACTGCCTTAGGGGACATTCCGGTAGGAGGAAAAGGATGAACCTTTTCGCCAACCAGCAGATCCAGAACTGCACTAAACAATGCAGGTCCTTTAAGTGACTTTCTGTGGGGACAAAGTCACAATTTTGCTTGAGTTCTTCCCCTCCTCCACCATAAAATTCTTTCAGACAAAAGACGTAAGTCTAATTTTTGTAAAAATGTGAGTTGCAATGAAGTTGTATCATCTTACTGCTGAAGAACAGTAATCAAGGAGAAGAAGAAAGAAGAGGCGAATTACTCTTCTGGCTGAGATACCCAGTAAACTCAGAGGAAGTCTTGGCCGCCCCTTGGTATGAGAGGAGCTCTCTTCCTGCGCCTGTAGGTGATATACAGCCCCTTCAGCTGAACAGAACACTTCGCCTGTATTTGCATACTCAACTCGTTGGTTTGTGGAATGGACAGGGCCATGTGAGCTATAAATAAACCCTAATTATTTATCAGTGTAGGATTCATTTAAAGCATCATTTACAGTCTAATGAGCTATCTAGCATGCTAGTCCTAGTGTATGTTGACTAGCAAAATTGTCTTGCCTATAATTAGGCAACGCTGGAAAAGTTTATACACAAATGTTTTACAATCAGTGACTGCCTGGGTAAGAGCTAATAACAATGTTTCAGACCAGGATTAATGTTCAGTGGTTAAAAGTACATTAAATAAGGCCAGAGTTTTCATTATTAAATATCTGGGGCAACATACACTGCTATTCTTGAGTGACAACTTTAAGACTAAATAACGAAGGCAGGCATTCACTGGTGCACTATGTTTTTTCTCGTAACATTGAGGACAACCATGAATATACCTACAATCAGAAATAAAGAAGCTTTAACTTAATAAGATTATTGCAGACTTGTACTGCAGTATAAACACTCAGTAGTACTTACTGTTTTGATTATTGCTCAGTATGTAATATGAAAGAAAATGGGTTAGGGAATGACAAAATGATGTAGTGGACATACCCCCAAGTGCAAGGTCGTGCCATACTAGGGATCTCTGAGGTAGTTCCAAGTAATATGACACACTGATACAGTATAATACAATGCCATGAAGAAATATTACCTTAGCTCCTGGGAACAGGTCTGTCCACTTTATCTGTCTTAATTAGTGGGTCTAATTAACTTCAACAAAATAGTTCCATTTGGTATGGCTACAGTGCTTTTTAGGCAAGCCTGGGGATCTCTGTGTTGCACGTGATAGGTACTCAACGGTACTCTCATACTCACAAAGCTCAGCCCTCCAGTACATACAGCATGTTACGCTGGCCAAAGAGCATTTCTAACTGCCCTCTTCCTCCAATCATGTCACATTCCATCTTATTGATTATATGCCAAAGGAATGTTTATTATTAACCCTGACCGTAATCTCCTTGTCTTTGCCTTTACAGTCTCTCTGTATCCCCCATGAGAATACATATGACTCTTTATTCCTCAGGTATCTGGAAAAATGAGGGTGGGATTCGTTTGTTGAAATGTGTAAATGCAGAATGAGATTCGCTAGAATTAAGAGATTTCATATTTCGATACCCTGATTAAACCCTGCATTCTGGTGGATGCTGCCCTGTTCTCCCTTCCATAACCTCAGCCCCACCTTCCCAGATCTGCTCAATAGTCTCCCTCTAAGCTAAGGCTATATTCTGTCTTAAGGGGAAATTTGTAAATTGTAAAGTTGGAGAGAAAATAGACTTGAAATCTGCCACCAAATGGCGTGACCTTTCTCTGGGCAGCATTATCCTTTTTGGTTTTTTTTCTATGCTGTCTCTGTGCTCAGCATCAACTCACAGACCTGCCTCTTCTCTTTCAAATCACTGAATCAGTGTCTGGCAGGAAAGAGGAATCTGTCGGACAAACAGGAAGAGGATATCTGCTTGTGCATTGAGGACAATGGCAAACTTAAAAAGCAAACCTACGTTAAATGTATAAAATGCTGTAATGACTTTCTTGTTGTTCTATTTTTATAAGGCTTGACACTTCAGAGTCTTAGCTCTGCAGGATTGAGACTGTCTATTGCTGTATTTACACAGCAGCTAATTAATTTCTGTCCTGATCCTGGTCTTGACTTCTGGCCACTACCATAATTAGATTAGCATAATAACAGCAATTAGAATGTTCTTTTTCTAACAGACTGGATAGGTTTGGACATTTGATCTGACCTATTCAAAAGTTAGAGATATGAAAGATCTGAAAAAGACATTTCTGAGGACATAGAATAAAAAAGATACTTTTATAATTGCATGTCTAATCTCAGCTCATTACTCCCTCATTATCTTTTAACCTTTGCATCTTCATACTTGGAAAGGAAAAGATTTCTTACCGTATGAAGACAGTAACATATCACTTGCACTGCTGGTGAAATGCTCTCTCTGTTCTCATTTGTTTGTACCATAAATACAAAATAATTTGAGGACCAGACAGTACAAAAATATTAACATGCTATAAGCTCAGATATGCTCATATAAACTAAATGCCAAACAACAATGTATAATCTATCACGCAAATCACTGTTGCTTCATGAATAGCGTGCAAAGAAGAGGAAAAAAAAAAGGGCCAAATCCAGTGAAGTCATTTCTCAAAGAGAAACATGTGATACCTTCTCCACGCAAAATCTATACATGAAAATAATCCCAGGCTCCTTAGATCAGGAAAAAAATTAGAACTGGTTTGGACTAAATTTATTAAAGTTTGCATAACACTTTTAATACTACACAAAGGCTAAACCTGGTTATTAATTTAAAATGGAAGATACTGCAGAATGAAGTTACGAACTCAATACCAGATTTTAGTACCGTTTTGTTTGCAAGGCACGTCAACTTGGTACAGCGTAGCCCTGATCTCAGCAGCCGTGGAGACCTGAGCTGTGCTTTGGGATGTCCTTTCCTCCCTCACCCAAAAAGCTAGTTTTCCCCAAAGCAGCCATCTACCCTGTCACATGCAAATATCTTGCTTTGGTATTCAGAGAGACACGCAGCCACTGCACCCTTCTCTAGCAAAAGGCCGCTGCTCTGGAAGCTGCTGTTCCCTCTGTCTTCTCCACGTCGCCACAGCAGCCTCCTAGCTAGACTGTCCTGTGCAAGAATCAAAGAAGAGAAGGCAGAGGGGTGCGACGGCTGGCAGTGCCTGGCTCGCAGGGCCTACTCATTGCTGTCACAAAGGAGGGCGGCAGCTCTGCGGCAGAGCAGCGAGTCTCCCAGAGGCGGCTGCACTGCCATACATCCCTGACCAGCTATTCTGAACTGCTCTCGAGGAAAAAAGGAAAAAGGAATGTATGCTGGATGTTCCAGCATTGGTCTTCTGTCAGAGAACAGTTATGACACTCACTTCCTAAATTTAGGCTGATGGGAGTGACTGGATATATTTGGGAATACATAAGGTGAGAATAACCAGAAACCGGATCTTGGATAAGCTAATTTAACCATTTTTATCACATCAGCAATCCTTTTGCAAATGATGATGGACTGTTTCATTGCGTCTTGATTGGATGCAGAAAGGAATCAACTTTATAAAACAAAAGATGCTGCTTCAGGAGATTAATACTAAATGGAATCAGGCAAAGATTGCAATCACAGGCCAGGACACTACTTATGAACAGATGGTAGCTTACGTTAACAACTTGGACGGCGAGACTGGCGTAGCAGAATGCAATGTGAAGTCCATTAAAACCATGAGGATCAAGTGTGACCATATTCAAGGTCTTGCTACTAATCTTGTAGAATTGGAAGAAAAATTTTTATTGCTATTAACAACTAGAGAATATCCATGGAAATTATTAATGATTTAAAAAACAGCAAAGCTGGAGAGAGAAACAGCATGCTGATCTATATTTTGTGACTAGATTTACTGAGGTTCCTGTTTAGGAATGAAACCATAGAAGGTGAAATTATGTATATTTATAATAATTTGTAATTAATTTCCATTTCCTTTAATTATTATTTATACACAGGAACTGTTTCACTACTGATTCTGGAAGTGACTTAGAACTTCTAATGACAAAAATGGCATTTAGTCTCCTCAGAAAGACAGTATCCACAGCAACACAGGGATAAGACCATACGCAGGGACTGGTTTGGAATAGATGTACAAAGTCAAGTGCCTCCCTCTATGTATCTTTCTGAAGAATTAAGACAATAACATTAATATCTGTTTTCAAGTCCTGATCGCCCAACCATCCACGCTTCCTATTGTATAATTAACTCTTTCTCAAGACCTTCCTGTTCTATTCTTTACAACCAAGACGCAAACCATGGCTTGATCTGAAGCTGCCTTTTGAGTGATCAGTACGCTCTACTTAGCAAATAGAGTGAATTATCTTGTCGCAGTACAGAACATTTATAGTTCAATGGCTAAAATAGTACAAGCACTGGGGAGCTCAGGGATGTTTGTACGCAGAGTATAACTATACATTCAAAGTTATGAACACATGACAATATGATGAGTATTAGAAATTCTTCTTAATCAGTGCTAGCTATCTATAAGTGCAATCACAACACTGAGCTGCTGAATGGCAGTTCACCTTCTGATCCTGATTTACAGCCTCGTTGTTCTCACTGATGTAACTGGGAATATGTTCTAACCCAAAATAGTGGCTTCCACTTGGTTTTCATGCTTCTCAGCTCTTGGTAGCTTTTGGCTTCATCGATCACTCTCAAAGGATGATCTCCTGCCTGACATTAGCTTTCTCAAACTCATACTTCTGATGCACTCTGACATGACTATAGAACAAACACCACCTTCAAATATTAGTTTCAACATCTCTTTTCCTACCCACATCTTAGATTTGATTTCTCGTGTCTTCTGATGTCATTCTACACATTATAATCACTGCTCCTGTAATTCATTCCTTCCTGTCTTCCTATCTTTTTTTTCTGCTGAGCTTAGTGTGCAAATTACACATTCAAATAATATAATTAACAAAACAGGAAATGAACAAAATAATTCTTTCATGAATAGCCATTCTAGGCACTCATCTTTTCTCTCTTTTTCTTTATCATCATAAAAATCTACAGTATCATCAAAGTACCACCACACTGATATTGCATTAGACATCCTGGAGCAAATAATAGAGACATTAATCTTCAAATATTCCTGTTTTTAAAAAATCCTTTATGCCTGATGAGTTGCATTGTCGTTTAAATCCAACCTCGTACTTATTTTCACCACTGGCAGACTTGCCCTGTAGTTACTAGCAGGCTTGACTGAAGGCAATGTGATTTTCAGGTAAGCAAAACTCACAACTAGCTATTTCTGTTACTGTGGAAGTAAAAAAAATTGGCTAGCACTATAAATCCTTTCTTTCTCTGAATAACATTTTTTTATAAAAGGATGAGAAAAATTTTATTTTGTTTTTTAAAAAACAGTGCTCTATATTATAAATACTTTCACATCATGTTGGGGTTGACCATAAGATTATAAACTGCACTGACTGCTTTACAATTAGTTTCTGATATACATTTTCTTTACTTTTTTTTTCTTACTTTTTTTTCCATTATGGAGAGAAAATCTGTAAAGATCGTATACGTACAAGACTAAGAGAATGCATTATATTACATATATTACAAAGCAAAAAATTAGTTTATTGATCAAATTCCGATTTGATCCATCTAGTTTCCAATTCACCTTAGCTACACTCTAATGGAAACTCTATACTCAGATGGAAACTAAGATGCTCTTACATTTCTCATATTTAAACCTGTGTACTGGTTTGAGGACCACAACAACCTGAAATCTGCTTAATAGGTAAAGAAAATTAGTGAACTTCAACTAATACCATCATTTTTTGTTCTGCAAAAATAAATACTAGTTAGAGTTCTATGAACTTATTTTCAAGAGTCAGGATTTTAACAATGATCTAAAAGTTTGTACAAATACATGTATATAGGCTGGCAATATTTCTATCATTAATTAAGACTATTTCCTTAGTTCCTTCTCTTCAGTATTTTTTTTTAAAGTTTCATGTAGGTATTTGTACTTGGTTTTATGCAATAACCATATTTTAATGAGTAGGTTTGAAACCATTAGTTACAGATTATCTGCTATAGAGAAAAAGAATATATCTTACTTATAGTTAATCACAGTACTGTCTTAAACAATAAAATGAAATTGCATTTGATTCTGTTGGAACTAGAATGAATACAACCTGCCTTTTGAACACAAAAAGGTTTAATTATCTGTGTATGTTTTCTCCATAACTTCATTTTGTAGAAGTTTTTTACTGCAAATTAGCCATTTTCAGCTAGTAAGAAAATATGGAATGCCTACAATGCTCTCTAGCAAGCGTATTTGTGGTTCTTTGGACATTGATGATTTTGTCAGATTTAGGAAATAAGAAATAGCATTTCAAGTTACAGTTTTGTCTCCTTCTTCCACTGATAACTTAATTTAGTTGCAGTACAATGATCTTCTTCATTTACAGCACTTCATTTTGACTAACCTATGAAACACCTTAAACAAGAATGTCAGAAAACTCTTACCACCCACAGAAATCTGATGCCAGGTGTGACTTGCAGTGGCAGTCAGTCTTGATGAACTCTCTAGTGTAATTAATAGTTTGTTCTAATTACCTTCCAGAGCATATTTCATGTCCTGGGCAAATAGAGTCCACATGATTTCAGCACTGATTTTTCCCATGTTCAGCTCTTGCGGGAACCTGCAATCAACCACATCACATCAGTTCACCTGCTGCTAGAAATTATGCTTACAGCTGCACAGCAGAAATGCAAATATTTCCACAAAATAATTCCCCTAGTATGCACCTACTGTATTTTGTGTTTTGTACAATTATACGAAACATGCAATCTTCAGATAAAACCTTCCCTTAGTCTAATGTCAGGGGTCTAAGTAAGTAATTAGTTGAATGTTGCACCGATTCCCTCACATGACATTTTAAATCAAGAAGCATCCATCTATCTTACAGACAGCTCTCAACTCTAGATAAATCAGCTTATGAAGAACCTCAAACAGATGGCTCAGATGTTTAGCAGCTACAGGTTTTCCTTATTTCCCTTATTACACTGGAAAATAGTGAAGTTGTCTGTGAAGCTATATTGGTTTATACTAGTTGAATCCAATTCACTGTTTGAAGACTTTCACCTTGAAGTACGGATAAAACAGTAAAGAATATAAAGGGTAGAAAAATGCATACTTTTGACTAAAACTTTTAGTTTGATCATCTTTGAAAAACAGTCCTTTTTAGATTTTTTTTTTTGCTGTTATCAAGTAAGTATTTTATCACAACTTTTTGTTGTATCACAGCTGCTTCATATTCTATGTAAAAGAAAAGCTTCAATCTTCCGTTTGCCATCTTCACTGTTAGCTACTAGTAAAAGCTGAAATTTTAGTGATAGACACTGCATGTTTCACATCATATTTAAAAGGAGAGCTATTTGTCTGTCCTTTTTTTTTTTGTAAAAAAAAAAAAAAAAAAAAAAAAGCCTGTCCTTACTGCAGGTGTGGGACTAACATTCATATGACCAGTTCTCCGGGCAGAGGAGCAGCCCAAAGCACGTCACACAGCTGGAGAGCAGGAAGTCCTGCACAGAACCTCTGAGCAGTAAGGGCTGCTTAGACTCCAGCGGTGCAGGGAGAGCCATGCCAATACACTAGCAGTTCACCTCAACGACTACAGAAAATCATTAAAGACTACATTAATGAGGAACCACACAGAGCTGGATGGCTTTTGTCTTGAGTTTAGTACACCACTTTACACTAGCAGAGAATTTGATCCGCAGTATTTTGACCTTTTATTGAAGCACTAATCAAATTCAGAAAATGTTCTGCAATAATTTTTGTAAAAATGTAAAAAACCCCCTATTATTGCCAAAGAAAGAATGAGAATGATGCGCAACTTTAAGATAATAATAATATAATCTACATATTCTTTCCAGAATTCTTTCCAGGGACATATTTGACCCTGATTGTATCTGCAAAGAAAAATTACTTAAACAGCTCATTAACTCTGTCACTTTAATATGAAGCAATCGCTAGCTCAGATCACTGATATCCCTTCATTATGCTAACAGTTGCTCAATTATAGAACTTTGTATTAATTCTGTTAACACAAAATTAATTGTTGTTCAAAAGCTCAAATGTATTTTAACTATAACTGTCTTAATTTCTTTACCTCCAGTCCAGTCTGAGTGCTCTCTTAGCAGCAGACTTGAACTTTGACAATGTTGCTCTGAGGAAATATTTAAAAGTGGATTTAATATTCACACTGTCTTTTGTCCATAATGCAAAGCTGGCCATAATGCAGGGCTGGGTCATTTATTTGATTAGCAGTATATATGTGTATATATTTTAACTTGTGAAAACACACGTCCACACAAACTGCAATTATCTTTCCACTATGTCGCTTACATTCTTGTAGTTTGACTCAGTGTCCTCGATGCATCCCACCAGGCTTCAGTTAGGTACCTGAAGTTCATGCCCAGAGATAGTGACTTCTTTGTCCCTGAGAAATATAAACCTAATGCATAATCAACTGGACAGACCAAAGAAATCCTTCCATCCAGTGCCTAGGGTATGGATATTTGCAATTTTATCATCCCATGGACACATTTTTGTATACATCCCTGCAGGATCGACCGCCATTTCCATACATCCTGTTTCATTTCATCCAATACGGACCTCTTAGCAGGAGACTACTGTGACAAAAATGGTCATACAACAGAAAGCCCACTGTATTTTAGTATAAAACTTTTACTTTTCACATGTAATTAATTTGCTTCATGGCAGTTATGATACCTGTAGGTGTATTCATCAGAGACTCAAATAATAGATTTTTAATTTGTCCAAAGTAGGTTACTAATGTAATGTGGACAGTTAACCTAATCAACATTTTCAGCCAGTGAAATTGATTTAACGTGCTAATGAACTAGTACCTAATATACCCGTAGATCTCATTGTGCTGCAATATTAGCCATAAAATATACTTCTCCAAGCATTAACATGCCTGGAAATAACATCACGTAGCTTGCCAGGGTTCAGCTAGACTCTATTTCATGAAATTTTCCTACAGCACCATGGTGTGACTTCCAGATAATTTAATCCCAATTCAGAAAGTAAAACTAATTGCTTATCACATTGTAACTACAGCATTGAGCTATTTTTACAGAATTTTTGAACAATTTAAGCTGGAATGGACATCTGAAGGTCATCTAGCTTAAAGCAGAGAGAACCTCAACGTTATGTCAGGTTGCTCAGGGCCTGTACAGCTGAATTCTGGCTACCTCCAAACATTAAACTGATACAACCTTTCTGGGCAACATATTTCAATGTTTGATCACTGTGGGAAGTGGATTTGCAGCTGTATAGCCAATATGAGTTTCCCTACCTGAAAATTGTGCTCGTGCCTTTTACTGTGCACTTCTAGAAGTGGTTTGGCTCTGTCTTTTCCTTATAACACCTCATTGGGAAGTTGAAGGATGCGATCAGCACTGCCCTTAGCTGTGTTTTCCTCGGGCTGTACAAACTGTTCCCTCAGCTCTCCTCACACATCACGTGTTCCATCCCCCTAATCTTCTTGGCTGTCCTCCACTGTAGTTCTCCAGTTTGACAATGTCTGTTCTGTACTGGGAAGTCAAGACTGGAAACAACCATCCAAATGCAGCGTCACAGGTTCCGACCAGAAGGAAGTAATCGCTTCCTTCAGCTTGTGGGCTGTGGTCTTCCTAATGCAGCCCAATGTGTTATTATGCAAACTACAACTCACTGCACTAGCAGCTTTATTCATGAGGGTAGCAGGATTTGGTCTCTTCTTAAGGTCTTTAAATTGCTAAAAAGGTAGCTGAGCTTTTCATAGTACTGTGTTTTGATTAACATTCTTCCGCTGCATGAAATTTGTTTTATTAACGAATGTCACGGTTTCTAAGAGCTACTTTATCAAAGCCTGAAAAGAGGCAATTAAAAACACCCCTGGAATAAAAAAAAATAATTCTTTGAGATCTCCATAGATAAAAAAAAAAATATATCCAAATGACCTTTTAATTTCTTATTCAAATCAAAGAATCACTTATGTATTTTAAATACAAGCCCAAGAGAAACCATTGAAATAGGCATTTTAAAACATGTCAAATTGTCCACAAAAGTCTCGATTAGCCACTTCATTTCCATTTGACAGAGTTCTTAAGCAAGTGTGGGCATACTAAAATAGATCTCAAGAAAATAAGTTAAAGCCTTGTAGAACTTCAAATGGGCAGATTTTTTACATACTTTGTTAAATGTAGCACATCAGAAACAGAAGCTTCCTTCCACACTTCTCCCAAATGTATCAAAAGTTCTCCATTCAGTTAAACTCCACATATCCATCAGCGAAGCTGGTACAGCTTCACTAATTGTAGCAGAGGTGGCACCATTCAAGCAGACTACGGTTTAGGTATTTCTTATACCACATCCCAGACCTTGTGTCCATTGACCTCCATGCTGCTGATAATGCAAGGTATCTTCCTCTTTCAGCTCCCTTACTGTTAGGACTTAACGTGTAAGACAGTGATAGTAAATCTCATTACACACCATGATCTGCATCTTCTGCACTGTCTTACACAGATAATGACTTTGCAGATCTCATTTAGAGGAGCAGCATCACTGATTCCAACACAGGAGTGATGAGGGCAGGCTGACAGACTGTGCTTGAAATCTAATGTCAACATACATCAGCATCTCTGTGGTAAGTACAAATGCCAATACAAATTGGTCCTACCAGAGCAAGTAGAGAAACCAACTGTAAAATGACAAGCTTGAAAGGAATGTTCCATTTAACTCCACAAGCAGGACTGTTTGTGTGAACAACGTGGGAAATGTCTGTATTCTTTCAATGAACATTACGTTCATTTTTGTTGATTTGATTGTTACGAAGCAATCTGTCATGCAGTGACAAGCTGGTTAATGCCTGCAGGACTTTTTTCCAGTCTTCATTCTTCTAGGAAAGAATCAAGAATGCTTCTAGTGGCTTACCATCTGCCCGGAGCGACTGGAAAATATTGGCAATTTTCACATTACGCTTCTACTCTCTGTTACTTGCTGGGTGGTTTGTACCTTATCTAAGGGAAGGACTGAAAATTGTGTCATGTCTACTTCACAATTTATACTAACCTATCTGGTTTTAATCTTCCTAACTTTTACTATGCATTTTAAAAAATCTACCCCATTGTTATAATACCATTTGTGCATTCGATTAAGCGTATAAGGGTACATGCACAACTGAGACTGCAGAATACCGATGAAGACTTTATGTATGTATGTACTAAATACAAGTGCAAGCCTTTTTTCCTGTGGGGAAGTGTAATTGGTCTGGCTACAGTATGTACCACTCCTGCCATAATTTTCCTCAGAGACAGCTTTATGCATGAGCAGTCACGTTTACTTTAATTTGGTTACTCATGTTTCTAAGATTAGTCATGTAATAATAATACATAATTTATTATTTGCATTACAGTAGCACTTAGAAGCTTCTGGGAGGTTTAAGAGATTACTATGCAGGAACTTTAAAATACGTAATAAAAGAAAATCACTGACCTTCAAAACACACAGTTTAAAAAGAGAAGACAGGCAATGGGGAAGAAGGCAAAGTAGAAATGACTTGCTTAAGATCCTGTGACAGGTGAATGTCAGTCAGCAAGAGAACTTAAGCTTTTGAATCTCCCTTCTGAGCCCTCTTCCCAACCCCGACACGGTTCTAGTTTGCTTTAATATACATACATACGTATCAATATATATACACATACTATTACAGGACTATTCAGAGGAAATGTGAAATAAATTAGAATAGAAAATTCCAGGTGATCAATTAACATTTGATATTTATCTCCAAGTACACGTCTCCCAAAAAGCTTACTCTTCCCTTGCTCCCAGATTGCACTTTGTCAGAGATGCACTTAGTATCCCGTCAGCCATATTTCACTGTCTGACTGAACCGACAGGCTGCATTTTCAGCCTTTTGAAAAATGATCACATTAGGATTGTATACAATAAGCAGTAATGTAAACTGCAGAGCAAAGCATGACTGAGATTTTATTATGCCTGCTATTCTTCAGTATTAATTTGTTCAAATGGTTTTGCTTCTAAGTATACTATGTATCTTTAGTATTTTCAACACCCTCTTAATTTTCTAATTTTAACATCTATACATCTATAGGTAAAGAAGAAGGAAAACAGCCTAGGCTTGACATTTGCAGCCACTGTTAAAACGCCTTGGAGGACCCTAAAAATAGTATTGTAAAAAAGACGACAGCTTCTTTTAAATTCGTTGTTATATTGCATTCCTTCATGTTATAATGCTAAAATCAGTACTTGAAAACTGTAAGTACAACTTTTAATTTGTGCTATAAATAGTTCTGGCACATCTTGAGTTTGGTTCCAAATGTCAGTAGCAGCAATAATGTTTTTTTCAACTGTAATAGATCATTCTGGCTAAGAATAATGCCAGAATACGCTGTATAACTCTATTTGTTTTGCCTAAAAGTGACCTTCACATAGAATACTCAGACACCGCTCCAGAAAGCCATATGTCACAGTTCAAAGCAGTCACCACTGGTTTATCTGCATTTGGGGCCACAACTGAAGGGAAATTCCAACATGTATCAAAATACACACACAATTGAAAGCAAAAATTAGTCAAAGCATTAAAATATAAAGAAAACATGAGCCCCCTAGAAGAGTCTTTTAAATTCACTCTATTTAAAAAATTCATAGTCACATTCTTCACAGACCCAGGTAGTTAGATTAGTTTAGAAGTTCTCTGGTTCTCTGGCAAAACACACAACAATTACAGTCACACGCAGGGCAGATTCTTTGTTTCTTACTAGGTTTGATGTAAGAGAAACTTACAGACGAACGAGTGCAGTGAAAAACCATCCCTCACTAAAGGACTGAAATTATTACTCAATTCCAAATAAGTTACAGACAGCTAAAGGATTTCTTAGCATGATTTATTGCTGTGCACAAGATGTTAATGGATGCTAAAGTGGGGCTTGGATTCAAAAACTAATCCAAATAAAGCCAAAGGGTATGCCACACACTCTGACAAGCTCTAGAGAAAGAGATCAAATCTCCTCATATGGTAGAAAGAGCTGGACTGCATAAGAAACGAGTCAAATGGTTAGTCAGAACTAAGTTGGACAGCCTAGGGTTTATTTTTGCAAATCAAAAGACAGACACCATCTTGAAGTTGTGTGAGCTGCAGGCAGAAAAAGCCCTAAGAATTCTTAAAATGGTTGGTGACAGAAATGGAAGACAAGGAGCTTACTGGGTGCCATACTTCTGTGCTATGGCTCATCTGGTCATTCTGAGCAAGGAGACAGAACCAATAATCTAGGTACATCTTTATGTAAATAAGCATTGACTCCTATCACATATTCCTTACTCTAATGAAAACAGCATTTCAGGTTCCTGGATTTCAGGTAAAAGGCGGCCAAAAAAAAAAAAAAAGAAAAAAGCAAAGCTATTTCTCTTTTTTCCTAAGCTCTATCTTAACTGTACTCCAGAAATGCAATTACTGGAATAAATCCCAAGTCCTCTCTCAGACCAAACTCTTTGAAAGAAACCCAAGAAGGGAATTAGGGACTTAATTGCATTTTGCAAAATCTTTTACCCTACTCAGAGGAAGGAGATATAATTGAAGGAACATGAGAGACACATTTGTCAGAAAAGAAGTATGCATCCTAGAATTTCTCCATCAAGTTGGAAGGACAGTTAATAGCATTCACGTAAGGACTAGTTTATACAAACAGCTTTTCCTTTTGAGATCATTTGTTCTAACAGGATGATGGTAGTCATGATCTGCTCTCAAAAGCAGAGGCGCTATAACTCTGGAAACTGTAAAGCAGCACATAAAGGGGAGAGCCTCCTTCAGTCTCCTGCATTACGAGTACCTGCCTAATAGTCATTATTAAGCTCATTATTCTACAATTTGGTTAACACCTCATCCATCACGGTAATGAAGCACAACTATAGCAGTCAACACGTGCTGTCCTTTTGATCACTGTTAAGCCTGTGGTCTAAGAACGACATATAATGGAAAATTTGGGGTTCTTTCCTGTGTGTGAATCCACACAAGGATTTGCATTTTCTGTTGTTGTGGAGTCAATCTTCTCTTTGTTCCCTTTGTCTAAGCATTTAGTAAAATACCTGTTTCCATCATTTTTATACTTTAACTTCGTTTTTATGGGCTACGTGTATACTTAATCCCAAATTGTCTCTGAACTTCCTTTCTAAAATCATGCTAGTTTCCATATTTACAACAATCAGAGACTGATGGGTATATGCAGCTTTCATTGTTATGGGTATTATGCAACTATCAGAGTTATTGTTGCAGTGTTATTCTATATGAGAAGCTAACAAAGCTTAACACACACCAGAAGCATACAAATTTTTCCACATGCTAAAGAATTTCCACACAAGCAACAGCAGCAGCTGACTTATTAAAGGGAAGCGATAATCAAAGGTAACATTCTAAAGCATCTATATAAGTAAGGAATTTTGTATTATTTGTATTTTGTCACCTTATTTTTAGGTAAGAAGACTTTTCTTTTGCAAACCATTCCAGAATTTGGTCCCTACGTAGCAAATATCAGTGAAATTTCCCACATGAACCACTACAAATTACGTTTTCTAACCTCTGTAAAAGCCACACATTTTCTCATTTCTCAGTGAAGCAAGAGGACAACCGGGAGAGTGCTCTATTAGTCACTGTTTCCTCTTGCTACAATTATTTCTGTCCCATAGGCCATAATTTTCCCACTTTCTCTGCCATTCTTTGAGCAATACTATAAAATCTCAGTTTATCCAAAACATTGCTATTAAAATTGCCTTCCTCGCATGACAGTCTCATCCTCAACTTGTATGTCAACCATACAATACTATTTGGTGGAACTTCTTAATAAACAGAATTTGCTGGGTTTTAATGAGAAATAAATTAACTATTAAGTTGCCTGGACATGATTATTTCAATGTATTTCCAAAAACACTAAACTGCATATAAAAGCTAGCCACTTATGAACGTCTTCTCTCTATTGATTTTAATTAAGCAAAGATTTAATGAAAACTGTTTACACTGGCTAGTTCTAACAAAGTGCTATATATAAAAGCCCAGATCAATGGAATGAAATAGAACTCAGCTTGAAAGAAAACGCGAAGACTCAATGTATGAGGCAAAATGTAAATAAACCCCAAAAGCATTTATTCTAGATAGTACTGCATGTCTCTATTTCAATCCTAAACTAAGAAATTCCTGTCACAACATTTAAAAATGCTTTTTCTTAATTTGTGCTGTCAAATCTGCAGTCTGCAACATTTTAAGAATATCAAAGTCCCTGAACCTCAGATGCACATTCTCAGAACAGCTCATATTCCATACATGGTGGGTTCAGTCTCATTCAGGTGCTAGAGTCTGGTCCTGGGGTGTGAACACACTCATTTTTGTGCTGTGCATGCAGCAACAGGTTAGATTGCACTATCTCTGGAGTGCTGGGGATGGTCACTGATTCACTAGTTCTTAAAAGTTCTCTCCGATTTTGGAAAATATGTACTCTATTTAAAACTTGAGGAAAGAGTTCATTTATTTTCCCTTTTTGTGCCCTATCCTCCACCTATCCAAAGTTTTTATTTTTCACCAAAGCAATGTTCCTTTTCCTGAAGAAAACATAATGGACAAGACAAATACCTACATGAGAAAATGACAGCGGGTCCTGTGAAATAACAAAACATTGCCTTGTTAAACAGGATAAAGGTCACAAGTTTAATGAAACAAGTGATACTCGTAGGCTCCCACAGAACGAAGTGTAATTGATAATGGGCAATGGGAGGGATTCTGTGGGAAGCTTCCATGGAGGATAAAGGAGCTAGCAAGTGCTGGAAGTTTTTCAGGAACGCTCTCCTGGAAGTGCAAAACCAGTTCATCCCCTTTAAAGGTAAGGGAAGTAGGTGGAGCAAGAGACCCCCTTGGCTTAACTATGAGCGTCTGAGTGTGCTGAAAAACAAAACAGAAGTGTACCAGAGATAGAAAAGCAGATGAATACCTGTTGAGAACTACAAGGGCATTGCCAGGGTGTGCAGAGATGCAGTTAGAAAAACAAAAGCTCAGCTCAAATTTAGATTGGCAGAGATGTCAAAAGCTACAAGAAAAGGTTCTTCAGGTATGTAAACAACAAGCAGATACGGCAGGAAAATATTGGCCTGCTGTTAAACAGGAGTGGTGAATTAGTCACTGATAATGCTGAAAAGGCAAAGGTTCTCAACGCTTTCTTCACCTCTGTCTTTACCAGCACCATTGGGCCTCAGGCCGTGGGAACAAAAATCCAGGTTGATGCACAGAGCCACCGTCAGTGAAGAAGTTGGTCTGCAAACTATTGCAGGACCTTTACCCCTACAGATCAATGGGCCCTGACAATGTCCACCCAAGGGTGTTAAGAGAACTGGCTGATATCATTGCAAGGCCACTCTCCATAATCTTTGAGAAGTCATGGAGATCAGTGGACTTCCCAGAAGACTGTAAGAAGGCAGCTAATGTCACCCCCATCTACAAGAAGGGCTTAAAGGAGGATCCGGGAAATTGTAGTCCCATCAGTCTTACTTCAGCCCCTGGGAAAGTTATGGAACGAATCCTCCTGGGTGCTCCCACAAGTTAAATGAAGCATGTGATTGGGAAAACTGAGCACGGATTCACCAAGGACAAATTGTGCTTGACAAACCTGATCACCTTCTATGATAAAGGAACCTGCTTGGTTGACGAGGGACGAGTGGCGCACATTTGCTACCTGGCTTTCTCCAAGGCTTTTGACATGGTTCGCCACAGCCGTCTCCTAGAGAAACTGACGCGTTACTGTTTAGACAAGTGGTCTGTGCAGTGGCTGGGGCACTGGCTGACAGGCTGCAACCAGAGGGTGGTGGTCTCTAGCTCCTTTTCAGACTGGCAACCTGTCACAAATGGGGTCCCCCAGGGATCGATACTGGTCCCAAAGCTGTTTGTATTAAACATAAGTGACCTGGATGGCGGGATTAAGTTCCCAGATGAAGTTTACTGATGGCACCAAAATGAACAGGGAACTGGTCACTTCCTGCAGGGTGGCTTTCCCTTTTGAAGACCTGGATAGGCTGGAAGAGTGGGCTAACAAGAACCTGATGAAGTTCAACAAGGACAAGTATAAGGTCTTGCACCTGGGAAAACATAATCCAGGAGCACAGCACACGCTGGGATCTATCCAGCTGGGAAGCAGCTCTGTGGAAAGGGACCTGGGGGTCCTGGCGGACAAACAGCTCAGTATGAGTGAAGAATGTGCTGCTGTGGCAAAGAAAGCCAACAGGATGCTCGGCTGCATCAACAAGGGCATCAGCAGAGATAAAGAAGTCATTATCTCACTCTACTCAGCGCTTCTCAGGCCACACCTGGAATATTGTGTTCGGTTTTGGTCCCCACTAAACAAAATGATGCGGACAGGCTGGAGAGGGTCCAGAGAAGGGTCACCAAGATGATCCAAGGACTGGGAAGCCTACCATATGAGGAAAGGCTGAGAGAATTGGCTTTTTTCAGCCTTGAGAAAAGAAGGATTAGGGGAGACCTTATCACCACGTTCCAGTATTTACAGTGGCTACAAAGAAGATGGAGACTCCCTTTTTACAAGGAGTCACATGGAGAAGACAAGGGGTAATGGGCACAAGTTACTCCTGGGGATATTACAACTGGACACAAGAGGAAAATTTTTCACAATGAAAATGATCAGCCATTGGAATAATATCCTCAGGGAAGTGGTGGATTCCCCATCTGGGCCACCTTGTCTAGACTGTGCTTTTGCCAAGAAAGGTTGGATCAGATGATCCTTGAGGTACCTTCCCACCTGGTATTCTATGATTCTATGAAGTACTAAAGTACTAAATAGGAGTATGAAACACACAGTGTTCACAGAGGAAAGAAAACAGATCCTTACATTGCAAAGATGTAAGAATCAGTAAATAACAAATTTAAAAGTCTCACCAGAGCTGCCTTGTTTCTTAAATTTGTATTATAACAACACACATAACTACTCTGAGTATATGTGCTATACAATGAAATGGAAAGCTTTTTACTAAAGATGTGCAGAGGCAAAAAGTTCAGATTTCCAAATGCACGAGCACATTTCAGTTGAAGACTTTGTTCTTGATTTGTTGTTCTTTTTTTTGGACAGATATTTTATTTTGATAGCAACTTCTGCTCCCTCACAGTGTGTACAATGCATATTTGACAAGTGCTAGGAAAATCCTAGATTTGCTAGTGAATCAGGTTTCAATCACATTTTACATTGTTTTAACTAGTAGAATGAGAATTTTACAACTTAAATACCAGACTTCAGATTTTTCCCCTCAAACTTGTCAGGTTTCTTATGTCATATAACATCTTGCAGGTTACCCACACAATTCCCACTGAATGGTCTGGTATGGCCTTTCAGTTGCTGCAATGCTTGCTGGGGCAAGCATGTCACGTTTCATTTGGATTCATCATCTGAAACAGTTCAAACTGCTCTATCACAGCATCTTTTTTGCCTGCAAGGTAGATATAAAAATAGAGCTTCCAAAACTGGTTGAGGAACAAATTGTGAGCAACATTATACCATTGTGAAAACTCCTATCAGAATGCTTGGAGCTCTCCTGGGCATCTTCAGTAACCTCATTTCTACAACAGGATTCAAATGGTCATAGGCCTGAATATTCCATCGAGACACTGCATGGCCATATATTTCTGGTGAGGAGTCTTAGTTTTGCAATATTCTTATGCATTCAACTTATATTTTCCTTTCATCGATTTTCTTTTCTGGGGTAAGCGAGGGGGTAGAGACTATAATTTTTCTCAACAGTTTTTATATGTTACTTTTGTGTTAGGAGAAGATTTTCTTAAAAAAAAAAAAAAGTATTCAAAGCAACTCTGAAGAGTTTTTGAAATTTTTCCACCCACAACCTATTCATCTCTTGCTCTTGATGTCTCCTGTTTCTCAAAGACTCTATTCCCTGTGTTCACCTTTCCACTTCCAAAACAACAGTGAAAATGGGAAAGAAGTCACACACAACAAACTCCCTTAATCTGCCCCAACTCTGCCCACTCCTGATTCTCTTTTCACATTTTACACATTCAGGTGTACTTTAGGGAATCTCCTAATCCTCTCAGAGGAACTCTGCTCTTTATCCCATTCCTTTCTCCCTCACATTTGCATAAGAACATAGTTAGAACAATTTTTAGGATACTTAACCCCCAATTACTCTTGTTTAATTTCAATGAAAAGACTGAAATGAAACACATGTATGAATTTGTTCCAGTTAGATGTTTTATAATAAGTATATTTGTTATACAGTCAGACAATAAAATGAGCTTTCATTAATAGAGGAGCTTCCCACTAAGTTATATAAATGCAGTAAAGAGGAAAAGAGTTTTCTTTCCTCTGTAGGGTAAGAACTTGTTCCTTAATAAAGCCAATGCAGGAAATGACTGAACAGAGAGATGTTTATTACCCAGGACTGAAACAATCCCTCATTTATTTAAAGCAAAGGAAGGAATCAGAAGGCAATGAAATATCTTTCAACTTCTGGTTATCACCAGGAGTTTCTTTGGTAATTATACTGTGGGTCCATATAAAGGCACCATACCTTTTATCAACAGATAAGTGCATCTCTCTGTACCGAGTGCCTTTCAGTATCTACCCTATTTTGGCTGAAAGAAATGGGCTTGTTCTTGCTTCCCTTCAGGCAATTCCATTAAATGCCACCGCAGACACCTCTGTTGCTTAGCCATTATATGGATATAAGTTTCAATTTTAACTTTTGCATGTCATCACAGCTAGACTATGCCCAGATTTTCCAGAATCTCTCTGTAAAATAGCTCCAAAGAGCGAAAAGAGCTAAAACTTTTCCCTAGGCCCTCATCATGTCACATTTCAATTAGTGCGACATCCGTTTATCCAGCCTTAATATGTGAAATATGTTCCTTTGCACTCCTTCTGTATATTTCATTTTCAAACCCCAGCACTCTATCTGCTCCTTCAGTGTTTATCGATTTGCGCTCTCTTCTCTACTAGTGTATCAACCATACGTTATTCAACTTGTCTTGGTTATTGATTGTACCTCCCTCATCTGTTACATCTTCAATTCTGAGAAGTCAACTTCCATCTCTGGGAAGTGCAGGATATCGCTCTCCATTTTATAAATTTTCAAGTCAGCCTGGCTAGGCTTTCTCTCTAGTCAATCAGAAATCTGGAGAGGGTCTTTTTGTGAAGTTCATTATTCTTTTACATATACATTGCTAAAACTCTATTATAATGCCTAAAAACGTCTCAGCGTGATTTGAAAACCTCGGTGCCAAGATACTATAGTAACATTTATACCATTACACAATTTCACTGAACTTTCCCTTCTGTCTATCCATTTATTTCTCTTACATAATATTTTGCTACTTAACTTTCTGGGATGGTTCATATCCCACATATGACCATTCTGTGATTCTGTCTTTAGTGTTCCTAAAACAAAAAGTTATCTTTCCACAATCAGAGCACTAAGTCTTTATCAAACTATGTCAATGTTATATTCTGTATTTTAAAAAAACCCTCTAGCTAGATTATATTTAAAATACAACTACTGATTCAGGTGTATTTGCTGTCCTTATCTTAAGAAATCCATGACTCTTAATTTTTATGGGGAAAGTAATTACTTACTGGTTCAAAACAGGTGTATATGCTGTTTTATCTTCATCTATAATGGTGACCATCAGAGTAATAAGCTGTGCCCAGAAATCCAAATTCTTTGTTGTTGGTCCCTGTTCTTCTTTAGGAACTTCTTGTTTCTTACCCTGTTAAAACAAGGTTGAATATATTTTATATTACAGAAATTAGAGAAACTACTATGGGATTTCCACCTACAGATTATTACTTGGTTGGAAATATTAAGTGACATATTAAGAATCTTCAGAAATTTCGGACAAAGACTGTCTATCCAACTTACAGTAGATAGTAGATGGACTGTACCTGGCTGTGGAAATATATCAAAAAACACACACAGTCCAAAGACAGCCACGTCAGCAAAGAAGATCAATAGAGACTTGATTTTTAGTGCACATCCCCACTTTAATTACATACATTCTTAAATTCTTTGTTGTGTTGAAACTGAGTGCAGGTAAAACTGTATGCTGAGGCAGAGCTTTTATACCCTACAAAATAAATACTGGAAAAAAAAACCAAAAACCAATGATAAGGAACATTTCTTGTTTTGTTTTGGATTATACATTGAAATTATTGAGCCTAACTGCTGCTATGCTGTTCAGTCTAAATGAAGCAGCGGTTAAATTTCCCTTTATTTTTTAGTAGCCAAAATAAAAAAGGCCATTGCCCAAAGTATTCTGCACAGAGACTTTCCAGGGACTCACAGGTCGACTGGCAGAACCACAAAGTGTGTGTCTACAAGAGGCAGAGGAAAACACTACAAAGTACGAGGGGAAAAAGAAAATCCCTAGACGCATAAATATACTAGGAAAAGGTAAACGGGAATATCCAAAAGAGGGGCTTATGAAGGAATTGCCTTGCCAAGGATTTTAAAGCTGCGAGCAAAACCAATCTCTTATTTGATTCCTTTTCTATCCAGGGAAATGGGATTTTTGTATACTCCTTGTAAACGAAGAGGACTGCAACCAGACTCACTTCCAAAGCAGAGAAGCTGAGGTGCCCCATTACATTTTTGTCATAATCATGAGGAAGGACACGACACACTGATATATCATCAGATAGATCACCAACATGACTCTCCATTCACTAATTAAAAGTTGGTAGGTAAAGCAGTTGGTTTTATTCCCCTTGACTAAAAGCCTGCTGTTTGAGCCTTTTTATATAGTTATAAGTACGTATTAATATTCACCACTTACAAATTTTATTGACAATTTTATAGTTTATAATCTCATTAAAATGTGCATTTGCAGCTGGATTTTATGTCCACAGTTTTGAACTATGAACTCAGCCTACAGTTTCCTAGACAAAAGTATTTTTCAATTCTTTGCTTGACAGAAGGATCAGATTCCTTATCAATATCCAATAAATAACTTCATTGCAGAGAACCAAATATGAAAGGAATTATTTTTATCTCTGTATGGACACAGACACACAATGTTTGCCGCACAGAGGTACGTCCGCACATGCAGGTCTCTTCTACACAGCTGTCAGAGATAGAAAGGGGTCTTTTCACTCAACTTACTAGTCTGAGAAAATAAACATGCCTGTTACCTTCAAAGTTTAAAC
Organism: Charadrius vociferus; assembly: GCF_000708025.1. NCBI lineage: Eukaryota > Metazoa > Chordata > Aves > Charadriiformes > Charadriidae > Charadrius > Charadrius vociferus. Next base: position 2,020,733 of record NW_009648526.1, on the reverse strand, counting down.
TTATATTCCCTGCGCTTCTCATTTGTAGTCCAAATATGAACACTTCAATGGACCCCGTATCTCTGAATAGATAGGATGCTATATTAGTGTCATAGTGAATTAATTAAATGTTATCTTAACCTCAATTAACTTTTATCTATTCACAGCATTTAGAATGGCAGAAAGGGAATTTCAACAACACTTAATTGAAATTGTTTTGTGGTCACTGTGGAATATTTTAGAAAAGTATTGTTAATCACACTGTTACATACTCAGCTGATCTACAAATGCTGTGGTTTCAGTGTCTACAGCAACTGAAATAAAAGGTGAGGCTCAGAAGCAGTTACAATGGATGATGTGACTAGTATCCCTGGCAATTTACAGCCAAAAATGCGAACAAGAGTGCTTTTCAAAACAGAAACGAATATTGGAGCACTAATGTCACTCACAAGGCTGTTCCTTGCTGTACCATACTTTTAGTAAAAGACCTTGTTTCTATATCAAAGATTTATTTATAATACTCAGGATCTAGCGCATATTTAAGCCAAACCAACTGAAAGGCAGTTGTAGAAGACAAAGCCAGTTCACATTTAGTCCAGCACCTTATCCAAGAACTATATTTCACAGAAAAAACCTGCAATAGCATGTAGCTGAGACAGTTTTTCACGATTGTGAATGTGAATCACGGAATAACAAACGCCATTCTTTAATACAGATAGCAAAAAGTAATTAATTTACAAAGTAATAGTTGCACAAGGAGGTGCTTTCTACAAAGACTCTCTGCCACAGAAATCTCTGAAAAATCATTATGATTTTTCAAAATCCCCAGAGAAGGTATATTTTAAATAGTCTCACATTAACAGATGCAGTTTTACTCTCTGAAAGAGCATGCTTTGCCCATGCCCAGTTGTAATTTCTATTCTTTATCCTAAAATCTCATGAATGGGTTAGAAATGCTCAGAATCATTCAAAGTTGTTTCTACATTAATTGTTATTATTGCTGGTATTATTATTTGTTTTATGTGGTTACGTAGCATGCCTCCTTTCACTTTAGGAAATAGTACCATATGCACTTACATGGTTACAGTGTATTTACAGTCTATGCGAACGCTGTGGAAAGGCTTTTTAAAATACCAAGATTAGATTAGTTTGCACATAAGCAAAGTATATGCATACAAAAATTTACACACAAAATTTCTGGAGTATGGTTAACTATATGGTCTATTAAGTGGAAAAAGCTATCTTGTTAATAGTAACTTTCTTTTTTCACTCAAGTTATATCCATTATATCATTTATAAAGCTTTTGCTTAGCTAGAAGTTTCTCAAGACGCTTGCTTTGCTTGCAATGAGAGACAGGATGCCAAGCCAGATGAATCTTTTGTCTGATGTGGCATGGCCAGTCTCATGCTCTTAGTCTTTTGCCCATAACGTGATCAGAAATACAAGGTGAAACACGGGAGCACAGAACTGAAACACCATAGTGAAGACATTCTCTATTAGCATATTTGATTTGGAAATAGACGTCTGTTTACAGCATGGATAAATACATGCTTGGTCATGTTAATCCAGATAGAAAGGAGGCTGAAACACTTTGGCCTCTGCTCAAGTATGTAATGAGGACACCAGATGGTTTTGCGTACCTGAATTGATGCCTGTCCTGTGATTGCTGTACTACTAATTACACCATAATCATCAACCTGCAGGAACTATGTCACAAAGGCAGATGCAGAAATCTGTGTGTGCACATTTCTCAGAACTGTCAGTGTTTCGCTCAATTTCAAGTCAATGTTTACTGTTTGGGGCTGTATTGTAGAAGGTCAGATTTCAACGTGCAATTGCTTTTGCCAGTATTCAGACACAAATTGGACTTGAAGCAACTGCATACCCTTCATACCCTCACAGCTATGGGACTCAAAACACAGGAATCTGATCACGGGGTATTCCACTCAAGCTTGTATTGGTCTCTGGGAATATTACGATAGCCCAATCACATAGTATAAATAATTAAATAATAATGATCAATAAACAATCAAAGCAAACTGTTTGCAAACAGCTATCATCTGAACAACTTTTAAAAACACTGAGTATGTTCACAACTAAACGGGCTGGGTTGTGAATTAACAGCAATCTCACAAAAATCAATATTGATTAGACTTCTGTTGTTTATGAGATAATCTGTATTTAAGGCCTGGGTAAAGTTCAGGTTTATTTTGCTCATTGTTCTTAATTAATAACCAACTTTTACCAGCATTCAGATTTCAGTACTGAAAAACATTTGGATTTTTTGAGATTTAACATTAACTGACAACAGCTCACTGCAATGCACCTAGAGTTAACATAAACAGTTGAAGAGCATAAGGCTTTGGATAACAAACCAGTTTGTACAACTCTTCTGACGACAATACTACTATCCTTCCTTACTTCAAGGTTGAAGGTCTATGGCTTTTCCTACTTTCTCTTTTACCAGATCTCTGCTGCCACTGGATGACGAGCTGTTCTCTTGACTTTCTAACCAGTGTTCTCAGACAAGCTTCTAACAGGCTATTTTATGTGTAAGAATTAGTCTTGCTCTGATAGAGAAGTCTCAGAATGGGGTTTGAAATATCACAGCAAAAATGCATCCTTCTGCTGTTTGGAAGTACTTCATAATGGGGTTTTCTGTTACTGTGGCTAACACACTGCCCATCAAACACAATGCTACACCAGGAGAGGTCCCTAATTACCCTCTGTATGCCAGATTTGAAGAAGTGAGAACCTTTTCAGTGCATCTAAAGCAGTACGTACATAAAACAAAGGGCCTCACAGTATTACTTGGCACTGAAATTTGCATGCCTGAAAAGCGGGACACCCTGGGGTAAACAGCTTTCACTACTGCACAACTTTATTTCCTGCCTCAGACGTTTGAATGTGTTTGGAGATCACAGATCACATCCTTCATGATTCAATTCTTATAGTATTTCTATAAGAAATTAATAGTCTACCTTTTATTTTTTTGGCGTCATTTCTACAAAAGAAAAAAGAGGTACACCTTCAAAAGCAACTAAATAGCTTGGGTTCCCAAATCCCAACTGGAAAAAAGACTCACAAATGAGTACAGCACAACTGAGTCAGCTATCAAAGCCTAGGTCCCTCCACGTGCTAGTCTACAGCTTCTTGTTAATACAGAAACTCCAATTCCCAAAAGCTAGGATATTATTAATACATTATCGACCTGACTTTAGGTGCTATACATCTAAGCAGAGATAAATCACAAGGGAAGAGCACTGTGCTGTTACAGCTGTGTAACACCTGGCTCCAGAACTAGGTAATTTGTTGCTAGCTCTTTGCCTTTTGCACCATGCTTCACAGTGACAACACACAGAGCTGAGTAACAGACAAAGAAGAGGTCTCCAAAATCAGGTAGAATTTCAATACTATTCCACTAAGCAGGTGTCAAGTATAGAGTATCCCAGTTGTTTTTCCCAGTATGCTGCTGGTAACGGTCATGAAATGATTTGTACTAATCATGAGCTCTTCAGAGAACAGGAAGAGTTTGATTTGCATTTTATTGGTTTCACTCAGGGGAGAAGACTGCAAAAAGACTTATTGAAGGGACTTCAGTCATTGTGAGCAACAGCCAAGATTTCAAAAATTTTTTTGTTTTCTTAAGAAAACAGAAACCGCGATATATTTGTAAATTCAGTCACAGAGTTATCAAAAGGCTTCCTAAACTACTTTTCCAAGGCATTATTTTTTTTTCCAACATAAGGCAGCTAGCTCTTCGCTCAGATCAGTGTTAATTAAAAAGAGAAAATCCTACATCTGCTGCATAAGGAATTAGATCCTCATCGGGTGCTTTGTCTCAAACAATGAGGACAGTAATATATGTCAGTAAGGCTGTCAAGATGTCATGTTTTACTATCTGTAGTACTCATTTGCTTTTTGTCATCAGCTGTTCTTTGTATTCTGCTATGAAACTGTAGTATGACATTTTGCATACTGTTGGCATTTACCATGCTTTACCCCAGGAAATATTGCTATTCCCTAAGGGTGGTAATTTGTTGCAAGATATTTGCTTTATAACAGTGACTGTCTCTTTGACATGAAGGTAGAGAGTAATAAAAAGAGGAAATGGGGATTGCTAGGCGTATTTTGTGATCTACTTATTACTCTTCTTATAGTGATAAATTTCCCCAAACTCCAGCTCGGGTACCCTCAATTTCATCATTTCAGTGGCCAGTCCAGACCAAACGATGACAATTGCTCTATTTTCACCCCCAAATCAGACAATGGCTGACATTCAGACATTAAACGTATTTTCTAGAAACACTGTAGCAGACATCTTTGAGAATTTAGGTTGCAGAGAAAAGCAAATGCAGAAGGTGGTTAACATGAGTTACGCACAGAGAAAGTATATACAACCTGCAGGAACCTACCACTTCTGGCCAGATTGAAATACTACTGTTTAAGTAGACTGTCTAGGTTCCACTTTTTCACATCATCCACAACATGATTCAGGCAAGAAATGAACCGTGGTAAACCCCTGAGCCTGCAGTGGGCCTTGGCAGAACAACAGCTGCCTGTCTTTCCCCTGAGTGAGAGCAGGTGGTGACCTACATATGAATCATTTCTTGTTACTTTGGGGTTCATCGATTTCAGTTCTCACTACTCACAGCTCAAAGCTCAGCCGTGCAGCTAAAACATGAACCTCTTGTGCTGCACCACAATGCTAGGAAGAGCTCCTTTCCTCCCTCTGAGAGGAAGAGGCCTCACCCGATGAGAAGGCCAGCAGAGATAAGGGAACGGGTCATGAAGAAAGCCTAAGGGTGGAATCTGCTGTGATCAGACTAAGGGGTTTGAACACAGAACTAATGAAATGTTAATGACAATTTTGGTTACTGCTTCATTATTATAACAGTGACACCACAAGCCAGTCTGCAGTGCACCTGGATTCACTGGAAAACCTCCAGGGCTATAGGTTCCAACAAGGAACTACTTAGCTGTTCCTAAAATAAAACGCATGTGTAGATATATTAGTAGCAAACTATAAGAGAAGCAGAAGGCAGTTTCCTTGTACAACTCTAGAGCTGATACAAAATGTAGGTAGTAATTTGAATTATTTTACTCATCTCTATTAAAGCAAGATTAGTTAGCTTATATTTCTCAGAATTGCCTCCCACCTGCTGTGAAACAGAAACTTTTACTATCTGTTATTAAGATTATGTGATTGTTGTTTGATTACTGTTAGCAATGAGTTATTTTGAATGGGTTCTATTCATCTTCATTTTAAATTTTGCTTTTTGCATATTTTCACTACAATTTCTTGTACTTGCTAGTGAGTGTAGCTCTAGAGATGCTTGTCTGCTTAAAGTTTCTACACACAAACTCACCTGCTGGAAATCTTGCTGAAAGAGAATACAAGAGGCATTTAAATACAGTGAAAAGCAGTTAATTCACTTTTCCAGCTGAGTGATATTTGTGGATTTTTCTATGGGGTTTTTTTTCATTTTTTTTAAATTTAATTGCTCTGTCATTAAGTAGAGTTGTGTAAGAGAAAAATAATACACTGACATGGCCTGTCCTGCTGCTCCCCCCAAAAAATTTGGAGAGAGGTGTCACTTTGTATTTGTTTTACATTCTCTACTGAACAGAAAGGCTATATCATGCCTGCATTTTTAAACCACCTACAAAAATAGACGGGCTAAACTATTTTATGAATTCACAGAAAAAACTAGTGAAAAATTTTAAATACAGATCAGCTTTTGCAGGTATCACAACACTTTGAAGAAGATTACTTCACTTTTAACTGTTTACTAAAATGGCTAGCATCTGCTGATAAACTCTGCACACTTATGCAATACCCAGTCTAACAACAGCATATATTATAGATTACATATTACATATTATCTATTTTATATATTATATTTAACAGAGAAGATCAAATTGCTGCAGAGTAAATGTTAGCAAGAAAACAACAGTTTATGAGGCAAATAAATGTGACGTCTGAAGCTGCTCCTTCTGCTAATTTATACTGCCACTCATCTTTCAGTATAATCTGTTGGGGAATAAACACACACACAAGCATTCACAGTGTGGGTGCCAGTAAGAAAATCTTATGTTCAAAGCTTCGGAGCTAGAGATAAGTTTTCTCACGTAACAAGAATACAACATTAGAAAATAAATTCTCATTTCAGAAAAGCTGACTATATAGCATGTACTGCCTCTCCTGAAATAGAGGACTTCATATTTTGGATTCAAGTGAAATGTGCTTTCAGATAAGATTTGATGTCTTAAATCATGTAGTATGACTGTTCTTATCTATTATATACTACACAGCAAATGCGTATTTGACAAACGACTTAATTCATCCTTTTCAAGGAAGGAATAGTAACTGAAATACCATTTTTCCAGTGTACCACCCCGAAGGCAAGAGTAAGGAACAAGAGGTACTATGATAAAGCAGTGATGCTCCTTTTAGACAGTTACATAATTTTGCAGATACAAACTTCTTAATTTTAACATTACTTATAGAATAAACTCTGGCCATATTATAGGAAAAAAAGCATTCCCATGGCGTTTGCATGGCATTTGGAATACGACAAATGCTATAATTATTTTGAGCTGACAGTTCAGCCTGACAGACTAATATTAAGGAATGTTATAGAATTCTCCTCTTGCTTTCTTGAAGCAGTTACTAAAGCTTGGGTCCAAGTATGTATCATAGGTCTTAAAACATAAGGCCGGAAAGAGTATTTTCAGCAAATTATAATGCTTCTTTTCTAAAGCTACTGAAGTGAAGTATTAGATTTTTAAAAATTATTTTCCAATTATGGATCTTAAATGAACAGTAATTAGTCTAATGTCACCTTCCCTACAGCCACTTGATAATTTTACAGTCAAGTCCAATGGGATTACTAAGTTATGAGTAAACATGTCCACTTTGAAACTCATCTTGTTAAACATTTTAAAGTTCATTGCCATCTGTGAGTTTATTTATAATATACTGCTCTTTCTCACATGAATAAAATGAAAATAACCTGAGTGCTTTGATATGAGGGAACACTAGAATGCTCTGTATTTACTTATGGTAAATTAGCAATAACGAATGAGCAATGACATGAAACAAATTCATATTGGCCTTACCTGATCCACTAATTGGGAGTACAGATCGTAGCAATTGTCAAAAATGTATTTATAAGTTGAGTCCAGGCAGGCTCTTACACAGTCTTTCACCACAGTACTGGCTCGAGGTGGGCTCTGCAATTCAAGGACCTAATAAAATATTTAAAAAATGGTAAAATGTCAGAATTAGATTGAACACAAAAGATCCAAGTGTTGCAATGAATGTAGTTCTGCAACACAGGGTGAAAAGTGTTGAAATATAATAATCATAATATTTAAATATTTAAAATTGTGTTGACTTAAGGTGATCTTAGTTTAAAGATGTGTTAAAACATACGTAAAATAAGTAAGTAGATTGTATAACTAAGTTTTATTTGAATGAAATCATTCCTATGATGAAAGAGCCATTTGTGCACAAGGGTTTACATCTTTAGGTTTTTCACTAGAGGTGGAAAACCTAAAGGTTTTTCCATTATTTAGGAAATAATTAAACCTTACAATTATGTGTTTTCCTCTGAAAAAGAATATCAGCTAAATAACTCTTCAATTTTTAAAGCAAAGGATTCAGCTTTTTACTCCACTTTAGGATACATTAATTTGATCTTCACCTTAATGGATTATTTTAATTCCCTTTATGTAGTGCCTAACACAGTGAAATCACATGCTATTACAGAAACACAAATCAATATTTGTCACATTTTCATCTGGTAATATCAAATGTGTACCATTCCATTCCAAAAATATTTCAGAACTTGATCACCTAGATATCAACATCTGGACTGACTAAAGCAAGTAGAGTTATCAGACCTATTTTGCTGTTTGACATGTGATACTATGATACTACTAGGAAAACATTATTCTCTCTGACACACGTTCCTAAGGAAAACATTATTCTATGTGACACTTGTTCTTAAGGACTTCAACTGAGTTTTGTTTTATGTGACTTGACTCTAAACTAATTGAAAAGGTAAATTTTTTGTTTCCTTCAGGAGATGCAAAAATAATTGTTAAAAGAGGAAAAGATAGTTGTTTATTTTTAAAAGATAATGGCTCTTACCACATTGTTAATACAAAGTATGAATAAGATGACTTGACTTTAATGATCTTCAGTAAGTTGAGAGATTTTAAAACTGAATAAGATGAACTGATTAAGAGTACTAAATACAGTATGATTTTCCTGGAAAAATAAAAGGTAACAGCATTTTTTATTTTTTTTTCCAGAGTCATTGTGCAGATAAAGGACAATACCTTCATTCGAAAAAAAGTAATGCTGGTAAGCAGGTCCACAGTGGATTTCAGATCTTGGAGTCTTTCAGAATTGCTGGCAGGAAAATTATCCTGGTGAATCAGGAAGAGAGGAATCATTTGAAATCAGTGTTACAGGTAAGATCCTTGAACGGCTAGGAAAACAACCCTCTAGGAAAACAAAGATGCTTCTTGAAAGGATTAGAAATGTTCACATATTACCTGAATTCTGCCTATGAGGAAGTCAGTGATGAGTAACCCTTGAACATTGAATAGGAAAACTTCTGATAATGCTCCTATATTTGTAATATGAATGATTTAAAATATCATGATATTTTTAAAACATTAATGGAGTAAAAAATACTACAAAAATACTGGAAAATGTTGCTAATGAAAATCATTTATGGGTTCTCCATCGTACATAAATCACTTGTAGGCATAAATACAGGAGTAAGCTTAATGAAGAAATCATATATGAAATGTTTGTTATGATCTCTAGGTTAACAGGAAGACTGATGGGAAGTAATTTTACTTAAAAGGCTTCATACTAATGAAACATCAGCCGAATATCCTCATGCTCCAGTATTATCTGGATAACATTCTCCAAAATTAAAAGATCCTAGGATGAACATATTTGCTGCATGAAGGACATGGTCTTAAAAACCGAGTACCTGCAACTTCTACCTCTAATGTCTTGGGGTTCTTTTATACATTCCCATTCTCCTTCAGTTTTAGAAACCAGGCCAGATGAACAGAGAAATCCCTTAGTTGGAGACTGCCATTCCTAGAAACTGAAAGGAGAGCCGTAGCTGATGGAGCCCTAATCACTTATGTATCATCCAAAAGTTTCATGATCCAGTGGAATAAAAAAGGTGAGGGAGTTCAGAACTGTAAGATGACTGGCAGGTATTCAGTGCATGATTCTTTCCTGAAAGGCAAGGGTTTGGAGCACACCTCAGTGGAAAGAGCTTCCATGAGGCAGGAACGAAACCAGAATTTCTATCATATAGAAAAATGAGGAGTTAAGTCTCTTCCAAGATTCTGACGATCTCAGCATGGAAGTTGTAGCAAAGATGTCAGCCAGTAACTGCAATTTGAGTTAGAGAAGGTAATTCCCAGACGAATTAACTTAACCAAGTAATGGATTACTTTAACTAAAGTTGTTGAATCTTATTCTCTCTTGAATGTCTGCTCATCCCTTGACCCATTCTTAGCTTTAGGAAAGAAAATAACAACTTTTTTTTTTAATTGGAAAAGTATTGTTGTTAAACTGCTTAAATTCTGTAAGTTTTTGTTCCAAAAGATTTGGGGTCTTATGTCAGCACTGAATATTTTCTGCTTCTATGCCACAAGAGGGATTAATCTCAAACTTCTTTAAGCAGATAAAGCATACAGGGATATTTACATGAAAAAACATTTTAGTTTTCCTCTAGATAGAATAAGTTGCACATACCCTGTATTTAGATAAATCGATCCTCAGAGAATTGTGCAATTGATCCAGCAGTTTTATGAACTTTTCCCTCTGTAAAAAGAAAACAATAATATGTTTCTTAAGATTTTGCATGTTCCTGTAATTGTTGGGTTTCTACAAAGCTGCCTCCCATTCTTAACTTATTTGAAAATAGATTGTTTTGCATTGTTTCATATAAAAGTGCTGGTCTGAGACATCCGTGTTTCAAATGTATCTTCTACCACTTTATTTTTCCATTCTATCCTACGTTGTGATTTACCTGGTATGCATTCAATACCGTGCAGCTGTGCAACGCATTAGTGAGGTGAAATACTTTCCCATGCAGCATTTTCCTTTCTTAATGTCTTATGCATTGTTAAATAATTCAAAATATCTAGAAATTGAAAAGCATTGTCTGATGGCTCTGACCAAAAAAGCAATAACAGCATCAATACAGTATAAAGTCCAAAGCTTTAAGTTATGTTAGCAAAGCTTATTAAAACAGATAAGCTTGTTAATTTTTTATATTTGCCTTGTAATTGCTTGCACTCTTGAAGAAAGCACTTCCCCCTCCCTTTAACATGTAAGAAACCATGCTCATTTACAGCAGAATTTGGTGTAAAAGTATGATTGGAAATTATACTTCAGAAACAGTAGCTTTTGTAAGAATAAGTAATAAAATGAAGTTATAGTTTTCCCTTCCAAATGTGGAGATTAACTTGTTATCTTGATAGATGAGGGGGCAGTGAAAACGTTTTGCTGTGAGACACCCAGCTGAGTTGTGCCATACTCAAGTAATACTAATGACAGCTTCTAATTACCAATCTTTATGTTAGAACATATTCCATAGTCCACTGCACAAAATTGTGCAGAAATTCTTGCCAGCGTATGTGAAAGCAGCAGGCTTGTGGAAGTAGCAAGATCTGACAGCTCTCAAAATGCATGACTGTATCTACACCATCCCTAAATATAATCAGCACTAATACGAAAAGAGAGTTCTTTGTGCACTGTCTCTCATCAGCGGAGCAGTAACCTACACCAAAAGCCACTAATTTGGCACAGTTTCATGTAAGGGATCAACCAAAAGGGAACATTTTTGGCATGGTATAAATCTGTACTGAAATATTCAGTCACCTAAATCCTTCCCAGCTGTAGCCTGAGGACTTGAATTTGAGATGTTCTTTTGATGAATGATGTGCAGCTATCCACTAACAAATGCCTTTTGACCCAAGAGAGAAAAATAATCTAATATTTTGCCTAAGTCAATTGTTTGAAAAAAGAACTCCAAATCTCTATTAGTGATGCTTACTACTATCTTTTCACCCATCTGTTGAACTATGAATTGGATTGGAATTTGCGTCAAAGGTAAACTGGCATTAACATCAGAGAAAGGACTAAATCTCTGTTCAATCTGAGGATAAAAGTAGTTCTGATCATTAGAAAAATGGAAAAAAATATTCTAAATTTCAAAAGCTGAATCAAACTCAAAAGTCTAATAGAGCTTGAACATTGAAAGAGTAGCCTTGTTTGAAGAAAGACGTAGAGTCATTCCATAATAAACCATCGATTAGCTTATAAAACAAAACCTGAATAAGAACAGAGCAACACTGTGCTATCATGGTAATACAATAATTAAATCATAAATACTGTGATAGTGCTTTTCATCTATAAAACTTTTTTACTTTATAGCAATGGAGCAACGTCAATATTCCTCTTTCAAAGCAAACCTCTAGCAGCAATAGATAAAGTTCCAGTTCAAGAACATACTGTCTCCAGCCCTGGGTCCATTTATACGTGAGTACTTCCACCAGACTTAGCATTTACAAAAAAATAAATTGGAAAATATTTCTCTCAAAAAAATACTGAATGGAATTTTTTTTTTAAACAGACTTATAACATCCCTTAAATTTGAAAATATCTTAAAGTTAGTACTACTTCAAGAGTATTTAGAACTAACTGTTGACTATTTACAGCTGTAAGCAGTAGCATCAGATCCTAAGAACATACAGTATTCAGCAATAAGATAAGTCTTTGGCATTATCACTACACAAAGTGTGTTTTCTAGATATAAGTTCTATCTCAAAGGTACTTGTGCATGAAATGCAAACTAATATTTAGTTTCAACTATTTGAGGAACAGAGTTTGCTACAAATCAAAGTTTCTTTTAGCATCCAGAGCAAATTTTCTTTACAAAACTAAACATTTACACTTTTTTCCAGGTGTGGATTGAATTCCTTTACCGAGCATAGCCTGATAATTGTGTTTCTGACTTATGATGGGAAGACAAAAGCAAAACCAGAATTAAATCTTTCTTGGTTTACTAGTCCAGATGTATAATTTCATAATGTTATCTCAAAAATCCTGAAATTCATAATGTTTCTATTATTCTTAATACTGGAGAAGAGCATTAGTACCTCTAATGCTACTTCAAGCAACTATAATTTGTATTTAATGGTTTTTAATTGTGTTTAATATTTTATTTCATGCCAATAAATGGAATTTTGGAAAACATTATCATGTTTTCATAGCTACTGTTAAATGAAAAACAGCTTTGATAGCCATACAAATAACAGAAGTAAAAAAAAAAGAGGAAAGAATGCACCCATTTTTCAGCATCAAATGTTGTTGATACTCTATCTCTGACTATATCATGTGTAATAGTAGAGATATGAAGACAGACAACCTTTTTGAATTATTGCTCTCCCTTACTGCTCTCATCTTCCCAGTGAGGGTAGGTGAACAAACTAGAATACAAAGTGAACGTATCTTTATTTTTTTTATCATGTTCTAAGACTAGGAAGTTCACACTGCGAGATACCCACAGAAGGAAAGTTAGCAACAACAAAAAACTTACTACCACATCCTGACATGCTGGTATTCCTCCTAAAATTTCTGATACCTAAATCTTGGACAATGCACCACTATTTCAGCAAAAAACGGAGTCCATCGTTATAGAATCTTCTAAGAAGAACAACAGTATTTATGGCTAGATCCATTGGGTTAACATGAGTTCACTGATGACACATAGCCCAAGAAAGCAATTGCAACCAATACTTAGACTAGTGCAGTTAGTAGTTTGCAAGCCCCACTGCAATAAAGACAAAAACTGATTGTTAAAGACTAGTACTATGCATGTGTGCCGGTGCTTTCTACCCTATATGCCTTACGTATCACTATATAAGGAACTGAATAGTCTCTTCTCTAGCTTTTATAGTGATTGATTACTGTAAAGACTCAGGGTAAAATTTTCAAAAGCTAACAGCAACTCTCATTCTTTAAAATGACCAACTTTTAAAAAAATGTTTGAATTTAGAAGTTAATACAGTATCATGTATTAGAAAGAAAGGATGAGGACTGATATTCTATTGAAAAAGAAAGTCTACTTACCCCAAAGTTAGTAGCTGCAAACCGATCTGAGGCAGATACGTTAGTTGCTGCTGTAGTATGAGCATAGAAAGCATTTATATTGGCCAACAACGTACTCATAACTGCTGGAACACCAGGGCACATATATTTAGAAGACAGACAGGAAAAGTGCCTACAATTCAAACAAACTGACAGTTATTAAAGATGGCAAAGATTCTGCTCTTTCTCTTACCACAATTTTTTTTTGGCTCCAATGATGTAACTTTCAAGCTACCTCACAGACAATCGCGCAGACACACATAAGGAAAATCCAAACATGTTTGATATCATCACCACTTGTTGCACACTGATATTTTCAAATTCAGCACATCAGATTCACATTTGCTCCTTACTCTGTTAATTCTAAATACAAAAACGTGATTTAACTATCTTAACCGCTATTAAACAAAATGTTATTAAACACAAATTTAAAATCAAATATGAACTTAACATCACAAAAAGGTCACAAGAGATCTATACTCCAGTGGAGAAGGATCCAACTGATGGCAAAAAAAAAAGGACTCAAATCAGCATTTTATTGTGGCTTGTATTTAGGCTACATCGTTAATGAAAGGTGAGGCATGAAGCAACTTTGGGTTCACCTTGATTTGATTTAGGCCATAACTGAAACTATTCTGCTTTGATTCAGGCCAGTAAAGTTTAGGTAGTCAGTCTGTTAAACCTGAAGCAACTTCATATTGGGAAACAATGTTTAAGAAAAGAGAAAGTCTGTCACTGAGCCTGTTCAGAGGTTCAGGTGTGAAAAGGTTTTATCCCCAGTTTCCTGAAAAGCTTGAGGAGATTGACATTCTCTCACAAGCCTGTAACTACTATCCAGCTCCCCGATCTGGAGTGTTTTGATCCCAGAGAGAAGCTACATCACTGCCAGTCCTGTGGCACTGTGCTCGGACTAACAAGGGAGATTAAAGCCACAGCATATCTTTGTGCTGCATGCACGCAGCATAGAAACACAGGCATTTATAGACTGAAGTACACTACTGGAATGGGGAGGAGCTCGGAGTGATTAACTCAGTTGGCTATTGAAGGCTGAAGCTGGCAGTAGCAGTAGAAAAAGAAGGAGAAAAGGTTCCTCCTTCAGGATGCCCGCATTTAGCCATTTCAACTTTTACAGAATTTAACAGAATCTTGACAGTAAAAATTTTGGGCTGAGTGCTGATCACAGACAAAATAACAGTGTGGTTTTTTATTTGGTTTTGCAGGGACCCAACTGGGGATGGGAGACAAGAGAGGCAGGCTCATATTAAAGAGGATGTAGGGCTACAGTCTTCATCTGTATTTGCAGCCTTTCCAGGCCAAGCCAGGAGACCCACTTGGTGAGCCTTCTCTAGCATTAGACTCTCTTTAAAGTATCTTCATACTGGGTTTATATATCACATAGTCTTGCACCGATGTGGTGATATATATTGAGACTTAAAACTTGTATCATGGCAATCATATTCAGAGTGCTTTGCAAATATTTCTCAGCATTCCTGTAAGGTAGATCATTAAGTGCTATTATCTCCATTGTACAAAAGTGAGAGAAACTGCTCAAATCTACACAGCAAATCAATCACACGGGCCAAGACTAGGACTCAGCATTCCCAGCTATTCCCATCATAGGGATAATGCTACCAAACCTTTCATTCATTGCCAGTATTTTTCAGAAGTGCTTTTAAATACCGTAACATGAATCTGACAAAAGCACAACACAGCTACTTACTTAGGAAAATCTTCCATTGTATGTCACATGTTTCCTATCAACTAGAAGAACAATAGTTTCCTTTCTATAAAATGCAATAGTGATGTCAGGTGATTCTCACCAGTTTCAAGTAACCTTTAAAGTTAATAGTAATTTAACCTGATCTATTTATCACATGCATTTTGAGAAATATATGTAGACATGATCAGAACTATTTATTAAAAAGTTCACTCCAAAATAATTAACATATACTTTTACTGCTGACCTTTAATTTCCATAAAACTTTTAGTGGACCTAAAGAACCTTAGTGCACGAGGAACCCCGAGCTTGAGATAAGAAGGCACTAATAACCTGCTGGCCTTAGAGTCATACCTATAACATATGGTCTGGTGAGGGGAGGAGGCAGAAAAAACAGGCAGCCGGCAGCAGTCACTAACCGAAAGCCATCGAGATTGTATCAACTGCCTGCAGGGAACAGGACAGACCGTGGAAAAATAGTTTGGGTCAACATTTTAAGTTCAGCAAGGTATCCTCTGTAGGATCTTCTAACTATTTCACGTTGAGCTACTCAAGGCCTGGACTTAGCTCACATCTTGAAAAAAGACCCAAATTGTACTGATTTGTTGTGAGGAAAATTTAAACCTATGGATGCAATTTATGTAATTTATTTATCCTTATTATATTACTACACCATTCCACCTGTAATTTGGTTAGTGAAATTGATGATGAAGCATCTGTGGCAAGTGACAGGTTATGTGGATTTTTTCTTCTCTCCTTCATTTAATTAAAATCTGTAAACTTAATAGGTTCTGTGAGCTTTACCCACGTGCTATATGGGTCATGACTCAGAGTGCTAACAGCCCAGGTAAGAAATCTGCAAGCCACCTGGCTTCCTTCTGCTTGCTAAAATACCTAAAAAGGAAAATTCTTTTCTTGTTTTTTTTTTTTTTTAGTTCTCTGAAAACAGCAGCCAACAGCATGAGTTATTAACAATTTCTAATGGGCACATTCTGTCACAGCAACCATTGCTAAGTCTCACATATTTTAGAGTAATATTGCATAGTTTAAGCTAGAGTCACATATCTAAAACCAGGCCTGCTTGCTTCAACTTTCTTACTATACAATTTCCTGACCAACATGCAGTGCCCATGACTCTTCCAATCTTTCTGCTAGCGTGAATTGGCAAAGAAAGAAGGCTAATTAATGTGCTGTACTCAGTAAGCAAATGCTATCAATGAAAATTACTTTAATGGCTTTTTGCGTGCTTTTTGCAATGCAGCCACATTAACTGAAGACTAGGAGGAGAAGATGATGGCATAGTTAATGCCCATTAACCTGCTGGAATAAGAACTATGTCGCTGATTCAGAAGCATTCGTTTCTACCTGTGGTGACTCTTGCCAGTAAGAAGCGAAGACCTTAATAGAGCTTTTATTGCACTTGACTCCACTACACAGTAAATCCAGGATGCTGATGCTATGTATAATTTCAGTCTAGTCAAACACTGTTTCAATATGTACTCTGCTTTTTCTTTCTAAAGAGAAATAAATTATGTTGAAAGATGAATAAGAGGAAGAAAATTATTTCTTTACTGAGGCTGGTTTAGAGCAGAAAAGAGCTTGAGCTTTATGTTTGCAGGATTTTTAGTTGGTCACCTATTAGACTGATTTTCCATGAAGCAGTCAAGCACTGAAAGAATAAGCTGATCTAAAGCCTTGTTTATCTTTGCTGAGCTGGCACAATTGTGGTTGATGAGTATACTCAGTGTATTCGGAAAATCAGGACTATCCTTCTGAAATATTATTTCTGTGCTTTAAAGGAATAAATATAAATAAATACTAATTTGAGAGCCAGAAACAAATCATCAGGGTCTACTAAGAAGATCATAGATGACAAAGCCCCCAGCATGAACCCAAAATAATAGAGAAGCGGGGTTATTTATGACTGCAGCAGAACAGGATGCCAAACTGTTCTAGGAAGTGGTACTTTAGGGAGGCTTAATTAGATTTACGTTGTGTTCAGAAATGCAGAATGGCATATATTCCTACTCCAGCATATGCTGTCTACCCATACCTAAAAGGATCAAGACTCCCTACCATTAAGTGGCACTGAAACTTTATGTAATAGATGATTGTAAAATTGCAAACAAATAGGAATTTTAAAAGTTACATTCAGACAAAAAGAGCACCTCATTAGCAACACGCTGAAACTCACTTGAGTGATACAGTACATAGTTAGTTCTGCATTTACAAATGCAAACATTTTAATTTACAATGTTATCATGAGACATGCAGGAGAAACATTCCGCAACTTGATTCTCAAGCATAAAATGCTTACGCAATATTCCTTTGGGCCAAGCGATTACATTCAAATTCTCTCTCTCGTATGGTAGAAAATCACTTTTCTTTTAGCAGAAACACATCGTTACCAAATGGAATCTGATCATTCTATTTTCCAAATCAAGAAGCTATATGTTTTCTCCCAGCCATTAAACTTGTTCCAGGAGAAAAAGGTGATCTCACAAACACAAATAAAAATAAATAAATAAATAAATAAAGATAACAGTCCAAAAGAAAATTCTCCATGATGGATCTAGTGTCTTCACTACTCTTTTTCCCAAAGTCTGAATGCTCTGAGAGACATATCTGCAGATCAATCAGCAAAACAATGCATATGAACATATATCCTTCTTGAAGTCTTATTTGAGATTACTTTCATTATTGATTTTATTCCTAACTTAAACTGGATGTGGCCTTAAATAGTATGTGTTTAAGTTAAGTCAACTTAAACAGTACAGCCTACTCCTCAAACAGGGATTGCTCATTATTAACATGCAGCATTTTAAAATGTAAGTGGACATGGGTATAGGGGCAATGAAATCTTAGTTTTTACTTCCAGTGTACATTCCCTTTGACTACCAACATTGAATTCACTTTATTATTACACCTGCCTTGAAATAGCTGGTTTGCAGTCATCAACAGAAAAGAAATTTAATGGAAAAGGTAAAGAAGAAAGCAAGAACAAGAGGTCAAGCCAAAGTAGGTCATTTAACCTGAAATGACTTGGTTAGAATTTTTGAGTAAGGATTCCTGAAAAGCATGTTGCAGTACTTGCCCAGCTCCATGTTAGATGTTCAGATTAAATTTACTTTCTTTTCACAAGCATCTGTATGTTATGTTATTTACTGATAAAGAAATAAAGCATCTTCTTTATATGAAAATACAACCTGTCCATTTCTAACACTGTTAAATGACAAAGCTTTTTGCGGACTCACATATCAATTATATTGCTATTTTTGCAGTGCTGATTTTTGTTACATTTGAATTTCTAAAATCAGTTTCAAACTTTCTCTGGAAAATTTCAGAGTACTGGCATTCAAGAGATAATGTAAAAGAAACTTCACAATAATTTTTCAGTTGAGGTTGTCCATCAAAAATATAGACATGTTGTACTGAGATAATAAACTACTGGGGCTATAGTTAAAAGGAAACACTAATGCCAAATCAGTGCTTTATTTCCTAAGCAAAACAGTAATAACAGCCCTCCCTTAGCATTAATAGCTCTTGAGAATTCAGCTCATGTAAAACCTTGAATTTCTTTTGATACATACAGCAGGAAGAGCTCTATCATTTTCAGTGATTAACATTTTGGTAAAAATGGCATACCAATTTAAATCAAGTTATAAAACTGTAATACTATGCTAGTTAAGTAACATAACTTAATCAAGTTGTAAAGACATACATGGCTAAAGAGAAGCTAAACATGAAAACCCAAATATTCATGAAACTCAATGCATGAGTTCCTCCATATGTAGTATAGATATACAATACCACAGAGGAACTGTCAAGCTTAATTAATTCTTCTGTGCAGTGCTGTTTAAAGTCCTTGGAGGAAGAGCATTAAAAACATATATTACAAGTACATCCTCTACCTTTCTATTAGATGTACAGTACAATAATTCACAATGAGCTACAAAAAGCAAAAGACACGTTCATTGCAGTAGAGGATGGTGCTATTATATCCCGCAATAAAGAGAAAACTTCATATGTTTATGTGTCTTCACTGTAAGATAATTTTTTTAGGATGTACTGTAAAGAGATGGAGGAAACTAGATAGATGTTCTGATTTAAAATTCCATAATATCAGCTTTCTATAGGACATTTTTTCTGTATTTGTTCTTTAGAAGTCTCATTTGGAGACCTCTGCTTTCCTATGGCTGCAGTAGGAACGGAATATAGTCCTTTTCACTGGCAAGCTTTTAACTGGACAAACTGAGAATACATGATGAAGCTCTTGTATCCCCAGGCCTTTAAGCTCTGTGGTGTTGTGTTCTAAAATGATCAGACAGCTACTTTTGTATGGAAAATGTAGTAACAGGTTCTAATACTGTTAAATGGTTTGCAAGAATTATTTACGCATATTGTGGAAGTTTGTATAGAGTACAGAGGTTGTGAAACCCTGTTATACCATACCAATCCCATCTGGAACAGTGGAAGTGTTTCTGATCCTTGCCACATATCAATATCATAAGGATTAAGAAATGCGTTAGTGGTAATACCAGTAATAGTTGATAAAATGCTTATAATATATCTTAATTCCATTGCAGATGAGAAGCACTTCAATGAGAATCAGATGAACAAAAACAATAACAAGAATTTTAAAACAGGAATGGGAGTGAAACGAAGAATGAAAGCATGAAGGCTTGGAACTCATCGCTTCCCTTAAACACATTCTTGACAGTAGAGTAGAAAACCAGACATAATAATACTTACGTCATAGCTTGATAAATATATTCAATTCCATAGCGCATTGCAAATTCATCTACAATTTCTTGTGCAGCGTCATCAAAGTACACCTTCCAGGCTTCATCACCTCTCACTTCAGGGATTTTTACAACACCATTAGATTTAACTTCCGTCAAGTAATGGAATAGATTCTAAACGTAAGAAATGTTTCAAATAGGAATTTTAGGCTTTTAAGTGGAATTCTGAAAGTATATCCTATATAATAGTCATTAATATGTTCATCACTAATCATCAATATGGTGGGGGTTTTTATTGTTTTCTGAAGACTGGCACTAACTAGTCATCATTTGGTAAACAAAAGCCCAAGACTCAAAGCACATTTTTTATATGGAACTCTGGTAGTGGAGGCTTGTGATTCAGCACATTGATCTATCTGCTCGATACAAGGTCACCACAGTTAACTGGCACAGACAGACTGCAACATAAAATCCTGCAGAAGCTTCTTCTCTATCATATGCCCTTGCTAATGAATGAAATTGCGATGTTATAATGCTCACTACATAGTACTTCAACTTCAATTGGATCTGTGACCACTAAGTTTCAAATTCATTATTTAAGAACGGTAAGTTACAGGAAACCTATCAGAAATACTGCAAGAGCCTCTCAAGTAGTGAAAGGCATGTAATAAAGTTACCAACCTTAGGATCACAGCTAGTACTTAATTTGACGTTAATGTTACAGAATGTTTCTCAGATTGCCTAGCTCCATATGGATCCACAAATTCAGCAGCAGACTTGATTTCCTATTTTCCATGACCAAAAAACCCCAGAAACTTTGAAATAATTTCAGGTTTGCTAATTAGCCCATAACCATCTTGTGAATTATCTTAAAACAACAGAATTTTGCCGTTTACTTCACAGGCCAAAACATTTGCAATATCAGGTCAAAATCTATGAACACAAATGCCCTGAACATTCCATTTTACAAATATTAAAGAATGGGATTTTGTCGATATATACTAGTGCTGAACTTTCAGCCATATGTTATCATCAGTTTTCAGAAAGTACTTGTATTTTTAGAATAGAACTTCAATGTGGATCACTGTTTGATGGAAGAGGAATCAAATACAAGGAAAATGTTTTGAAAGACACAGGGTTTATCAGTGATGATTTTTTTTTCATTGTTGACAAATGCAATGTAGATGATAGGAGAACCCAATTTTATATTGTCTGTGCTGCTCCTGCTTTTTCTCGCTCTCTCCAAAATACGAAGGAATATAGCAGGAAAGAAGTCCTTTACAATTAATAGCTATATTTCTGTAATATACAGAAGTGGTTGTATCTTCTTGATGTTAGCAAGCATGAATGGAGGATCAAAATGCTAAAACAAAATACAATATGGGAATAGTTGACTCCACCTCTTCTTTTTTCTAGCTCCTACAGGCAGGAATGATCTTTTGGTGTTACATTGTTACATTCTGCCTTTGCCTCTGAATCTGATATGCCATCAGCAATACAAAGCGGGAAATCTAAAATAAACTGATCCTGAAGTGTAGCAGCAGTTATTTGTTTCGGTGTTCTAATGTTCTGTAGCCTTTTTTCCTTATCCATGCAACAACTGAATAATAATTTCTGTATAGTATGCTTTCTTTAACTTTTTCAACATACCTCATGCAGACAGGTGTACTGTACATGGTAGGGAGCAACCTTCTCCTCTCCTTTTATTTCAACATTGATTTTCAATCTAATGGCACCAGAGACAGCTGATTTATCTGTTCGCTTCTCTGAAGAGCAGAAAAATAATATATTAGTAACTACCAAGAATACGTATGTCATTAAAAGCTTTCATAAATCATTCTAGCTTAATAAGAATGTTTTTTAAAGCCAGAAAGTCCCGCTGTGGAGAACAAGAGAATTTTTTTTGACACCTCACATATGGTTCAGGCCATGAAGCAGAATATGAAACTATGAAGTAAAGAATCTTTCTTATTTTACCTGCCAAACTCAAACCGCGCTGCACAGCGCTTTATTTAACACTTCTCCCCTTTCAATAGAAATTATCTCAATTTTCTATCTGGTGTCTGTACTAATTATTTTTATTTTAATTCTTGATATTTTCCTTTAGTTATGAAGACTTTAGCAACAATCTGAGCTAGTACGTCTGAGAGAAACTCAAAATGTTCTTAGCAGAACTCAATTACAGAGCTAAGCTGAATCTTACAGAAGAAACAATATGAAGAACTTTGTTTACGCTATCTGTACTAGTCTGTTTAGTTGCTGTCACTCATTGTGGAGGTTACTGATCATCTTTGACTCCAATTTTCACTTTTCCAATCCACTCTAGCAGTGTAACTGAGTCAAGAGGTATTACAATTTTTATGATTCTTTCAGTGTTGTGCTGTGAGTGGTAAAGAACAGTACACTTAATAATAATTGGTATTCCACAAATCTAATTGTTTTGTTTGAGTATTTCACTCCATTTTCCTCTGTATGATGTCACATACTGCAGTTGTGTCAATGTGTGTATGTATCAGAATAGAATATGCCATTCTTTTTAGAATATTAGAATTATCATGAGCCATTTACCAATATTTCTCTTTAGATGCTGACTGAAAGCTTTTCATTCTAGATTCTTCCTTTTGCAGAGCACATAGATTCTCAATGTTATTGTTAAAATGCTTCCAGTCCAACCAGTTCAGCAAAATTTGTTTTAAAAATCCATTTCATAACAGTTTGTGCCAATATTTATATCTGTATTTATATCAGTTTAAGTCACTGACATTTTTGAAGGAATAAAATTCAGAATTCGTGACCCAATTATCTTACCTTAAAAAAAAATCTCATTATAAATAGGAAATATAAAGCAAGACTTTATTTTCTTTGTCAATAAGAAATCATATGCTTCCCTGACACATCTATATATGTCACTGGGAGACGAAACACAAGACAGGGAAATAAGGACCGTTGATTAGGAAACAAATGCTCTACATTTTCAGAAAATTATGTCACATAATTCACCTGAAGTTTTCACAGAGAAGGCAACCAAGATAAAAATGTTACAATCACATTTTTATTATCAAATATAGGAGATTAAGTTTTAAAAGGCTACTCCAGAACATTTAGTGCACCCAAAGAGATTTTTAGAATTAAAGAACAGTTGTATGCTTAGATTTAGATAAAGGAAATATATTCTGAGACACACATTCATTGATTTATTTCTGGTTTAAAGAATTATACTTCTTAAGACGTGTCCAGACAAGAAAGTGCAGTCATTAAGGACAACAGAGAACATCTTGAGCTTCAGCAGGCTGTCTTCAGTTTATGAGTTTGTGTGTAAACACATTTGATATGTACAGAACAGAAAACTCAAGCAAGCAAGTTTCATGATAAACCACAGGTGTAAACACAGAGAAAAATGAAGATGGTTAGGCCCAGAATGGTATATATATATATTTTTTTTAAATACATGATAAAATTAACGTACAAAACAAGAAAAATATTTGTGAAATTCATCTACGTATCTTTGTAGATGTATTTCCCACAGAATGCTGCGAATTGACTACCCTGAAATGTTGGGTTTTCCTATGTATTTTTAATTTTGCATGAAAATGAAGTATTTTTCTTTGATATTGTTGTGATTAGTCTGCTGTCTGTAATTGTCATAACTCTGACTAAAACCCAAGAAAGTATCTTTCATTTTCAAATAAACCTGTAACATTTAAGATTTTAAAAGTTGTATATTGGTCCAAAAGCTATATATTTTGAAGTCCCAAATGTATAGATGCTGAGATTCTACCTAAATTTGTTTTTAAAAAAATCAGTAAGAATCATACCTAAATTATACCATACATCCATTTCTCCACTCAGTGTTCTTACTTCAATGATTGTTTGCCCGAGGAAGTCATCTGATTCCTTTTTGAAATGTTGCTTTACTCTAGATTTGATGTCATCATCTTCATCCCATACCCTCACTTTTATTCTATCTGTAGAGTTATGGCATTCACTGTAAAAATAAAAATAAAATAAAAAAGAGGAGTGGTACATAAGCTACATATATGTGTATGCTTATATAGCTGTCTAATTCCATGTCCTTGATTCCTGTACACTTGCTTAACTGCATAAAGTGACAGAATATAAACAACCTGCAACATTCAGTGGAATAAAAGGCCATACCACATCGCCAGGGAGAAAACTGCAATTACTATCTACAAGAGAAAGTAAAGATACTAACTTGACTGAATTATATATAGATACGAATTGTATTTAGGCATATCATTAACTCCTCATTAAAATTATTAATTAATTTACAATGTGTACTTCTCGATGCTATTATTTAACAAATATCCTAGGAAAGTTATGGTTAGGTCAGGTTTATTCATTAAGGAATGCTATGTAGTACACACAATAGACCACAAAAGTAGTAGCCTGCAATGTTATAATACAAAAAGTGAGAAAATCTTAAAGATTATTTCCAGTGTGTGGCAGGAAGTTTTGGGAAAAAAAACCCCAAACCCCAAAAAACCCAACACGTATGCACAAACATCACAGCAAGACAAGACAGGCAATCAGAAAAACCTAGGGAAATAAGTAGCTGCTCTTTCTTTGAAAGATATATTAATTTTCTCCAAGACGTCCATTCCTTGGTAAGGGAGAGGGAGTAGGGATAGACTGCCATATACTAAAAAATTCCTCGCAATTGAAGTGGCTTACTAACCCTTACTAACTTGCTTCACTTGCAATCTGCAGCGTTCCAAGTGGATAAAATTTTTCACTCCCAGCTCCATCCTGCATATACTTGCACAGAAATGGAAAAGAAACTCTACTGCTGCTTATTCCTATAAGCCACAATGAGGACTGTTTGCTATTGTTCAGTGTTGGCTTCTGATGCCTTCATTGGAACATCCCAACATTGACCGCAGAAGTCAGTGGTAGTGAAAAACTTCCTGATGATATTTAATGTCTAATACAGACCTGGCATCCGTTACAAGCCATGTCATAACTCATGCATCTGTACTAACTGGTGGTTTTTTACATCCATTCAGTAATACTACAAAAGTATTTTAAATATTATGAATCTTTGGTTACCTCTGAATATAGCTTTAAAGTGTAGCAGCAAATTTTCATCTTCAGCAAGGTCTTAGTTTGACACTATATTAAGAGTTCTTACTTGGATTCGATTCCAAGCACTATCACTGCTCAGTGATCTGTCTCTGTTTCCAGCATTACAACAGTAATACTATAACTTATCTCCCAACTGGCACCCCTCAGGGATGTTCTACGAATTAATTAGTGGTGGTAATGG
This sequence comes from Charadrius vociferus, assembly GCF_000708025.1. Classification (NCBI taxonomy): domain Eukaryota; kingdom Metazoa; phylum Chordata; class Aves; order Charadriiformes; family Charadriidae; genus Charadrius; species Charadrius vociferus. The sequence goes on along the minus strand of NW_009648526.1, from coordinate 1,995,809 downwards.
GCTTTGGAAATATAAAGTGCTTTAAATGGTATTATTACTGTCAAGGCCAATCAGTCACTAAAAATGGCATGCACAGCTTTTACTCTGCCTCACTGTGACATCATTCACTATCACAGAAATGCTTGTGTCTGTATTCCAAATTTTAACATTGCAGATATCTCCGGTAATTAAAAACTACATTGTTCTGTGATTAGCAAAACTAATGAAGCCTAGATTCCTTTTGTCTTATGACTGGCTTCCCTTACAACTAACAAAGAGCAAGCACCTATAGAATCTTCTCCCATAACTTGGATTTTCATAAATTACCCCTTCATGTGGACTCCTTGGTGTCTATTATGGGGTGAGCTCATACTGAGGACACTGTTAGGATCTCATCTCTGTCTGACCACATATTTTCATACAACATGATGAACATAGTATTAGGCAATCTGGGAAATTGCTCCAACTGACCACAAAATTCAAAAGCTATTGGCAAGAACACGGAAAATACAGGAAGGCACAGATGGATCAAATAAACATCTTTGCCTTAAGAAACCAGGCAGAAACCATTTAATTTTCCTAAAATATAACCCTGAATTATTGCTTAACATTGCTAGAGTTCTGAATTGCATTTTGCTGTGCACCCAAGAGAAATATTAAACAGGGGAGTTCTACAGTGGCATAGGGAGATCCATCACTGGTGAGGCATTTATGCGACCCTCATCACCATACCTCAACATGATTAGTGGAAATCTCGTTCCTGCTTTGCTTCTCAGGGACATGCTGCATATAAAAGTCATTAAATGGTACTTCAGTACAAATACAGTATTTTTATTCTCCTGAGACAACACCAATTTCTTTCTGATGTACTCTTAGCTGATTAAGGAATATTTATTCAAATGGTCAGGACGACTGCGCTTTTCCTTGATACCCTCATTTGCCTCTCCCACATCTTTCTGTCCTTTAATCTCAGGTCAGTGAAACATGGTGAGACCTATCACAACTAGTGGGTTTACTAACGTGTTCATATTCTTGTCTAAACTTTTAGCTCTGCTAAGTGTTTGTGATGTTCCTGTGCAATATCCCAAAACTGGCATAGATTGTGATGTAAGAAAGGAAGGGTGGATGAACATGTATTTCTACTGTCCTGTCCTGTGGCAGTGAGACTGCAGGGAGATTTACTATTGAAGTTACAGAGCTGTCTCTGCATGATTCTACTTACCTGCCCAGCCTCCTGGAAACAGCACTGTATCATGAGATACACATTCTGCTTTAGTCACTGGTAATATCTGTGCAGCAGCTCTGTGCCTTTGCAAAAAGTATTGGATGGGATTCCTACTTCTGTTTACTCTGTCCAGGAAAATCAGCCCAGGGCAAAGACAACATATGCTATTTTCAGTAGCGTTCTTCTAGCCACTCTGCTTTATATGCCTAGTAAAAGTGTTCACTAAGGTGTGATACAGGAAGGGGAAAAGTGAATTGTTCTTTGGCACCCAGAGAATGAAGACACTGATGCTTTTGAAAGCTGGAAAAGCTGCAGTATATTCAGAGACGCTAGACTGAAGAGATAGTTTTAATAATTTATCAGCAATCTGGTGATGCTACATTACTTCTGCACTTA
>NW_009648526.1:1964688-1994178 GCF_000708025.1 Charadrius vociferus | reverse complement strand
TAGAGTAATAAATAATGCAATAATAAACTCTCTTTACAATAGTAGCCCCATGTAAATTTAATATGAGGTGCACTGGCATGACCTGATTGAACACCTCATCTAAGAGATCTGCACCCAATGTTAAAATAACAACTAATTGATACCATGCTACTTTCAGTAAAGAAATAAATGCAAATGAATTAAAAAGCTGGTAAAGAATGTATGGAGACTAATTTCCCACTCTGTCAAAATGAAATATGTTCATCATAACAGAATTCTTTCCTTGTAGTCTTCTGTAAAAACTTACAGCCACCAAGAAATTTGCATACTCTGAACTATTAGTTTAGGTGGAGAGAGTTTTTTTCCCCCCTAAAGAAGTGTTATTTCTATAACTTAAAGAAAATTATTTTTCCAATAAAATACTCTATCTTAATGACATTCTGTAAGCAACCAGCGGACAAGTTAGGCTATGTCTGAGATGTAGGAAAATGAACTTGACTGATAAGCCTTTGCAACACCTTTGCCTGCTTACTTCCAGTTTCGCACATTTTGTAGCTTACCATTTTTTTTTCTAAATCAACTCTTAACCAATCATTTCACAAATTAATAGTCTAAAAATCATACACACTACTTTTAATCAGAGCTCCAATGAAGTGGAGAAAAATCTTTCCTGTCACAGACAAATCTGTTTAGTACTGGTCTTGTATTCCCTGAGGACTCAGCAAACTAGTTCAAGAGCAGACAGCTAGTCGTAGAAAAGCTTTGGAGAACTTGTATTCTAATAGGAAACTTTTCAATGTCACAAATAATGACCAGGTTCTTTTAAAAATATATCCTTACAAGTGACAGAACAAAGAAATGTCAAAAAGGGAAACTTTATACTACTCTTATTCCAATTTTACAGCTGGGATAATGATTCACAGATTAAATCATTCTACAAGTATCTTCCTTACTTCTGTCTTATAGTTCCCAGTCCTCCTTTTCAAAATGTTGGTAGCCTTTTTTTTCTCCTGAAGCACTAGTATGCATTTTTATTCCCAACAGTGGTTATTAAAAAAAATGGCAAAGCATGAGATAGGTTTCTTCTACAAACATTCTCTCTGCTCTCTGATAAGGATTTCCAAGATCCAAACAACATTCACCTATATAAAACTTTCCAGAAACGTCAAATCCAGAGCCAACATGACTTCCTAAAGTTCCAGAGAAGTCACTCTGGTTGTTGAAAATCTTCTAAAAGACCTGAAGATCTTTTAATTTGTTTTCAATACGCTACTTCAGCTGAAGACTGCCAGCCTGCCTATGTAAGAGCACTTGCTGAAGAAGCACTGTGGTCTAATGTATTTGAAGTACAAAACCTTTGGGTTTGGTTTTTTTTTTTCCCCTCTTTTTTTCTTTTTTTTTTTTTTTCCCCCTGTGTTTTGTTTTCAGTTTCCTTCTCTGGTAGCTTCTATTTCTGTTTAGCCTGTTACAAAAGTACCTGAAGTCTTTTTGGACATAGACTCGTTAAGGCATGTAAAGAAAACATGATACACACCCCTTCATGATACTAACCTTATTGTTCATATCATTATTTCAGCTACATACTGCTTTAGTTGTAGACCATTACATATACCTTAGCTGTCTTCCACAAACTAAAGGAATAGATTTTGGAAGGCAATATTTTGTTCTTTTAAGTGCTACATTCATTCAGTGAGTCAACATTGACTTAACCGGAAAACAGATAAAAATCAAGGTGCCACTTGGCTGCATGAAATATGTATGTGGAAAAAGTAGTTCAAAACGTAGCACAGATTAAAAAAAAAAAACGCACAGCAAATGACAGATCATTGTTTTTTGTAAACCCCCTTACAAACAAGCATAAGGAATACGTTTTGTATAGCAGGTAATGCACATAAAACAATCCAAGAGTTGAATCTTGCTAAATTCTTACTCAATTTTATTCCTTTATAGTAAAATATCTTGGATGCCATATGGTCTAGACGGGGAATGGAAGATGATAACAGAGAGTTTGTCCTAAAAGTATGCAGAAACTACATGGTCGTGGAAGGTAGAAATAACAAAGTTCAGGAAGCTATTTATAGCTATTATAATGCTCGTGTTTATTATTATTGACATTACTGTGAGCCAGAACCAGATGCATCCATGGCCTTGCTATGAGAAATCTGTCCATTCTGTTCTTCAGTGTTCAGAGATAGCTGCATAATCTCTCAGGAAATCTATCTGTTCCAGTACTTCATTAGCCCCACTGTTTGCAAACTTTTTCTTTAGTCTGATTTAAGCCTCTCTAAATGGGATTTGTGCCTATTACTTCTTGTTTTACTATAACAGTAAGCATGGAAAATCAATGATTCCTTTCCTCTTTGCAGGAGAAAGGATGTGTTTAAAGACATCCTTACCACCACTACTTGTCTCTTCTCTAGTCTGAACAGTTCCAATTCTTTACCAGTGTGGTCATGGGCCATGCTTTCTGATATGGTAGACTAATTATGCTTTTTCTTGCATTAGTTTACTCTGTCATAACAAAAAGAGTTGTATAAAATAAGCCTGGACTGACAGAAGTTTGAAAAAAAGACTCAGACCAAACATGCTGTACTGTGAAACTGAAAAACATTATTGCCGAACAAACAATTTATCATTTGAATTGGTCCTTAGAGGTGTTCTGCTGTTTTGTTTTGGGCTGAGGCTGTGAGATACAGTTATTTTAATTAGTAGGATGTCTCTCAGAGTACAGAGTTCAGGTACAGTGAAGATTATACTTTTTACAAGTCAGTTCAGTTGATCAAGAATGTGTAAAATGACGGTAGGAAAGGACTTTGGGGTAAGGTCCTCTTGTATTTATTTCCTATATGTGGCTGCTTATAGTAAGTACTGCTTTAAATGAATCCACAAATCACTTATTTGCAGTATAAATAAACTCTGCAAGTGCTGCTCTTTAAGGTAATTCTAAGGAAAGAACATCCACAGCTGGATGCCCGAAATAGCTGCCAGAAATTCTCACTTCACCAGAAACTCTAGACTGAGATATCAGAAATACGAAGCAGTTGAACAGCTCTGACCAACACACAGACTTAAACTATCATGGTCTCTAATCTACACCAATGCTGTTTGGTGCTAGAGGATACTTATTCCCAGCATTATCTGCTAAAATATATAGTAGTAAGAATTCTCAGTAACATTCCAGTTTGTTTGAACAAACAGTTTGGTTTGGGTTTTTTTTTCTGTAGGCAATTGTAAATCTCTATTTGATTTTATGCCTGCATTGACATTTTCAGATATCACCAGGAGATCACCAACAATGTCAGAAATCGGACAAATTCTAACAGTTTAGTGATGACCATTACATTGACCAGGTGGTAATCATAGTCTTAAAAAAAGAAACAAACAACCCTCATTGATCTAATTTAAATCAATTAGATCAAATGTTTTCATGCACTGAAAGGAGTAATAGATATCCAATGAAGCTATTTATCAGAGCCATAAGGTGGCCTAGCAACAGCCAAAATAGAAAGAATAAATAATGTAGAATAATAATCCAGTTATATGACAGACTTCTGTATTATGCAGTTGTATCTGAGGCGTTAACGAGTGGTCTGAGGAAACATGATACCCGCAAAGTCTGCAAGGCAATTTGGAGATGTTTGCTTGTTAGACAACACTGCCAGAAAAAAAACCCAAACAAACCCACAGATTTCCATATTTCAGCAATCAACTGTTGAAAATAGTCAACAGCAGAATGAGAGTAGAGAAGTTTTATCATCGTGTATGGATCTAAAAGTTTGTACAAGTCTGAAAACTATACATCCAATATATCTCTTTCTTGTAACTAAAATCGCAGTTCCTTTTCCCATATCAGATGGCACACTCAACCGAAAGAGGTGACAGGTAGCTGACAAGACTCTTCCTTTGCTCTGCCATTGAAAAAACTCTATCATCACTGTTGTTCTACTGAAAAAATAAAACCTGCTCTGCTATCTCCTTTCTAATAATGCCAATAGGAAGGACCAAAGCCCTTACCACCTATATTACACTCACTAAAGGAGCATCTGCTGGTCTATTTACTTCTCTATCTTGTGTACAAAAACTCCCCCACATTTCAAGGAAAGATGTACTCTTCCTCCGATAGTCTCGGGTTTTTTTATTAAGATGCATGCAGCTGTACATAAGCTCTACTTTAGTTGTGTTTTATGAGTTCCGATATTAAAATCTATGCCAGTATCCCTTGGTCATTTAGCTGAGGGTTACATTATATTTTGTTAGAAACGTTCACTCTCCATACAATCATATTAGGGTTATATGTGACTCTGCAAACCATAACAATGCCCTCACTCTATCTGCTGACAGAGCGAATGCACAGCGGGGAGCCAATATTTTTTCCAAGTCCTTATTTTGGAACAGATGGGGAGATTTAAATGAATGTTTTGGTATTACAAATAACTATAATGACTGTAAGATTTTGAAATAGATTTTCTTTCTGCAATTTATCATTTAGGAGTTATAATGATGGTTGGTATTTGATTTTAAATAGGACTATCAAATATCACTAGTAGAGCCTAATTTAATTTAAACTTCCTGAGTCATTGAAATAGTTACATTGATCTACCTTGGATTTAATCTTGTGGTTAAACATTTATAGTTTATTTAACACACTTTAGAAATTCTCATATACTTTCAATTGAAATCCAATGCATTAAGTAAGTCAGGAAGATAACTTTATTTTATAAAGTACAAGTGCTATAAAAATGATTGAAAATGTACTCAGTTCAAAGCAGTTACTCAGGAGATTTAAGATGTCGTAAGGTTTAGGGGGGGAGGGGTGTTACTAATGTTATTGCAAGAGCAGCAGATGATAGTAATAGTTAGTGCTGGGTGAAAAAAAAAAACAAACCAAATTTCAAGTTTCCAGGGATTTTATGGTAGCCCTGCTCAGATCTTTGAGAAAATGCATTTAAAAATTCACACCAAATGTGCTGAATTTCTCATCCAACTTTTGACACTATGCAACTCGTACAATTAAATGCAAGAAAGTAATTAATCTTCTACATTTGATTACTCACAGCCATTCAATGAGCTATGACACTTCAACTGTTCCTGGAGTAACACAAATAACTCGAAAAGAAAACATGATCTGTATAGGGGAAGCCTGTAAGAAGTTTCTGAGTGTACGCATTCCCTGAATTAACTATTAATTTCTAGTACTGACCTTTGAATCTGTGAAAGGAACGGGCATACATTGTTTAATATAGCTGGATTACCTAGAACCTTTTCCAGACAAATAGAAGCAGCATCTTGAGTCATACCTTTCAAACTCCCTAGTGAAATGATAACCTCCTCAGCAATAAGGTAGCAGATTTTAGACAAAGAACAGGGAAGAGAAGATAGCTGTTGTACTACATGGCGAGAAGGTAACCTCTCGTATTACGACACTGCACCTTCTTGAAGAAAACAGCTCTACTTCAAATGCCTGAACCCTAACAGAAACTGTTTCCACGGTTTATGTAGATAAGAATAATGACAACTGATGTCTTCCTTATAGGAGCAAAGGAATGTAAGAAGAAACTAGAGAACGTTATAACCTGAAGACATTTTACATTGCGGTAAGTGGTTATTTTGAAATTGTCTATTGTAAATGGTGACTAACTAGAGATTCTGAATCTTGACTGGGCAGTCTGCAGGATCCTGAGCTGTTCTGCTACTGCTTCATAACTTCAGGGCTGCTTATAAAAATGACATATGCTTTTTGTCATCAATGATACAAGGTTTCATCAAGTTCTATCAAATTAACATCCAGTTTTGAATAGTGCTATTAAGCATAAACACATTAGACTTTTATAATGTAGTACCGAAAGGTTTGCACATATTCTCAGTAAAAATACAAATGAAACTGTTGTATTTAACAAACACTGAAACTGAACACCCTTTTTCATTATTATAATTTCTTCTTTTCATAATTTACTATACTAGTGTTTTCACACAGCTTCTATAAAACACCTACTAACTTCATACGATAATACCACGGTAGATGCTTTCAGGGTAGACTGAAACTTTTCTGAACAATTTAAAAAGTCTGCCTAAATAAACAGTTCTCTTTCACTTAAAATTTTCCAAAGAAAATCTAGGGTTTATCTTAACCTTTCAGAATCCTTAATTGACTTTAACAATAGTAGTTAAGTGCACAGCAGGACATAGCAAGCATAGTATACAGCAGCACATAGCAAGCACACAGTAAGCACAAAATCAAGCTGAGAAAAGAATAAATGCTGAAGTACTTTTGCTACATGTCGAGGAACAACACTGAGCAAATTGATACTATTATCAGACTGGTCACATTCTCAGTCAGGAACGTGTAGTATCCTAAGATGATATTTTCAAGAAAGGAACAGTATAGTGCCTGTGAATTGGAATTTCCTGTACTGTAACATGTCTTCCTGAAAGAAGTTCCAGGAACACTGCCAGAACTAGAACTGGCATGAAATCACATTCAAACCGTAGTCAACGTATTACAGATTGAAACACCTACTTTGCAGTCAGGGTTGAATTTCCCTAATATGCTAACAACAAACTATACCATATTCAGTTCAGAGGCTGTGGCCAAAGAAAGGAGACAGGAGGATCACACCATACTCTCCCCATCAGACTTCTGGACAACACTTAGTTTTGGAAAGGATAGACATTACAAACAGCCCAGCCCAGAGCCTGGAGCATACCAGTTACTATCAAATTCCCTAATTTCACCTAGGAGAATCGTAATGTTGAATAAAAACACATTTAACTTGCATGCTCAGTATCCGCAGTATTCAAAGGCATTTATAACGCAAACATTTGCTATGTAAGGTCAAAGTCTGAAAACAGTTACTTAACTTACCTAAAAAATTAGAATAAACAGACATCACCATAGATCCCCAAAAGACATAATTACGATCTGTATGACTACTAGATGATAAGATCACAATAAGCATCTATGCGCTCTCTGTTCAGAACTTGCTAATTTATTAACGCTATGAACATACATAGTATAGACAACAAATATTTTCACATTAAGTAATTTTTTCACTCGGTAGCATTATATGTAAATTAAAAAAGCAAGAAAACGTATCTTCTGTACTTACAAATAGAATTTTTCATCCCATACTGGATTCAAGTTTCCAAAAATAGTCTTTGTTCTCCGCTTGGTTTTGCCCACTTGCACAGTAACATAGGGGTCACTTGAGCCAGTTTTGTCCTTAGCCTGTAAGCCCTGAGCACAAAGAACTGCAACAAAAGGAAAGAAATGTGCTTTAGCCCTCACAGCCTTCATTGCCAAGAAATAAACGAGACAGTGAAAAACAGCAACAGGAAACAAAGCCCTCAAAACTGACGGCTCCTGAAACAAAGCTTTCTGGATGAATTTTCTCAGCATCTGCTGCTCTGGAGAGAGACGAGACTTGTTTAACTATCCTTCTGGACTGTATAAAATTTACAAATATGGTTTAATAGAGTAATAAATTTAAAGATTCACTATAGACCACAAAACAAACACTTTTATTGCCATGCATAATTCAGATACTCTTCCCAAACTTTGGTTTTATCGGCATGGCAACCCCCGCCCCCCCAAAAAATCCAAAATTTTTCCAAAGATCCAAACTAGAACCTCCAATTTTCAAAAATCTGCACTTTGGGTTATGGAACTAAACAGGAGGGGCATGGTTATGACTTTGTCACTTGTCTTCCTCGTGCGAGGAACCATGAGGATTTTTAGCATCCCCCGCCCCCCCAAAAAATCCAAAATTTTTCCAAAGATCCAAACTAGAACCTCCAATTTTCAAAAATCTGCACTTTGGGTTATGGAACTAAACAGGAGGGGCATGGTTATGACTTTGTCACTTGTCTTCCTCGTGCGAGGAACCATGAGGATTTTTAGCATACTTCCTATTCTATCACAGACAAGGTGACAGTTCACATCAATTATCATTAACTGTTTCTGTACTTGTCAGCGTTTCTGACAGTTAATATGGGCATATATATGCATTTTGTGGCAAATAAAAATATACACAATTTGATTTTTCCATCATAATTCATAAAAGTGGAAATCTCAGGAGAAAGCAGAACTGTCAAAGAGCAGCCTGCCAAACCCTGAGAGCTGCAGCTAAAACACTTGCCATGGCTCCTAGCATCAGCAGAACTTGATTTTATTATTTTGCATATAGTACTGAAACCATCTCTGTGGTAACATTTAGTTAACATTCTCTAATGTCAATCATTTTGGATACCGAAGCTCCTTCAGTGAGCTCAGAAAAATGATTACATAAAAAACCCAGCACCTTCTTACTCAGCAGATCAGCTCTCAGTGTGGGTGCAGTAGTTTCTGCTGACTTCGGCGAAAAAAAACAAGTTTCTGGGTTTCGTGGTGTGGTTTTTTTGTTTGTTTGTTTGTTGGGTTGTGTTTTTTTGTGGGCTGTTTTTTGTTGTTTGTGTGGGTTTTTTTTTAATACACAGCTTATTCCTGAAAAGACTAACTTTTAGGAATAAACCAGAATATATTGTGTCTTCCCCATTCACTGTAAATCCAAAGGGAAATTATTTTTAGAACACAAGGAAAAGTCCCTCTCCTATTTATGCACGAGAATTAAGTGCCAGCTTAGAAAAATGACTTCTGGCTTGAATACAAGGCATCCTTGAGTATTCTTTAGAGGTAGAACTAAAAATAAGAATATGAATTAAATATTTTCCCTGACATACCGCTCCATGTTCCCAGTGCTTGGTGACAGTCCCAAAATTCAACAACTATTCTTTTGAGTTTCATGCACTGTCCCACAACCTTCAGAATGGCTTCCCTTTTTCCTAATTCATCTGACTCACAATCTCAGACTTTCCCTGATTTCTTCTGGCACGTATCTGCTATTCTTCAGCTCCATGTAAAGTTTACTTAGTGCCCCAAATGTGATTGGGCTTTGCTTTGGACTAGAGAGCCATGCGTAGCTAAAAACACACCTACCAACTCTCACACAGTAATTCATTCATGGTCCACTTGACAAATGCTTTTCTCCTCTTCCTGAATGCCAGCTTTACATTTCAGTAATTCTGTCTCTCAATGACCCTTCCCTGATATATAAAAAAAATTGCAATGGAATCTAAAAGTACTATAGTAATGTATTTTGAGCATACAACTCAAATACATTAATTACCAATTATATACATGTACCACTGCACTAATACATTATGTAGCTTATAAAACATACACAAAACCAGATATTAGAAAAAAAGATATAAAGGTGAAATAATATTTTTTTTAAAATTATTAATGCCACAAAACCCCTTTTGACTCTCACAAAAAATTTACTACTACTAATATTTTTAGTGAGAGCACGTGATTGAATATGGTTCATTATTTTTGAAAATATTGGTTTAACACCGTGACACAGTGATTTGAAGATCTGGGTCTAAATCCAGTTTATTATTGTACTCATTTTTAATGGCTGTCATAGCAAAAAAAGATACCTCACAAAGACACACAGATCCAAATGGAAGAAGTGCATCATTGCCTGCACTTAATAAATCACTGCACTCATTTTTCAATCCCATCTACCAATTACACAAAGGTTTTTGTTGAAATTCAGCTAGTAAATTTCTGTCTTGCCTGATGTCAACCAGTTGTTCTTGTAAACTAATTGGAAAGCATTGCAATCTTATATTTTTAACAAATGGGTTCAAAACGCACTGGAACTCCTCATTTGGAAGATTTTTAAACAAGGTAGAAAATTCCATTTCCAAGTTTTTTAAGTGTATAGATTAGAGTTTTTGTAAGTGACACACATTGGTTTTGGCAGCAAAATCACATAACGATAGAAATATTTCTGAACATCCATTTTCATAATGTTCTCACCACAGCATGAGTGTCTTTCGAAAAGCAGTTACTTTCTCACTCATTGTTAAAACACCACCTTCACCTTGAAAGGACACTTCGAATGTGTTTGTTTTTTCAAAAATATCTGCTAGGTAGCATACTACTGACAGCCACTTGTCATCAAAGAAAAGGTCAGCAAATTTGAAACACTTGTCTTTTTGTAAGAGAAAAATGTGTTACTCATCTTTAAGTTTGACAGCTCTTTTAACACTTTGCCGTGAGATAACCAGCAAAACTTTGTGCAGTACAGATATCAAGCTGTCTACAAGGAAGTACACATCTCAAGCAGCAGCAGGGAAAGACTACTACCATTCCCTATTAATATTTTCCTCCTCGGGAAGTCTGGACTCTTTTCCCATCTGTCTTTAAGATCCAACAATCAGCTTAGGTTTGCCTCTAAGTTTCTTCACTTGGTGTGGGAAATTCTCTCATGAAAAGAGTCTTGCATTCTCTCTTCAGGGTATAGTCAGCAAACTGAAGGAAGTGTTTACTTGCATCTATTTGACACCTGTGAAGCCACACCCAGATGAAATACTGTTTCAGCACTTTGAAGCTCCCCAGTAAAAGAGACTGACAAACTGGAGAAAGTCCAATGGAGGGCTGCCAATTTGCTTGGGGGATTGGGGCACATGACATACGAGAAAGGGCTAAGAGCGTTGGTTTTGCTTATCCTGTAGAAGAGGAAGGCTAAGAGGAGATCAAGCTGCAGTCCTCAACTCCCCCAAAGAGCACATCACAGAGACGATGAGCGCCCGGACAAGCCCATCTAGTTGAGGATGTCCCTGCTCATTGCAGGGGGTTTAGACTAGATGACCTTTAAAAGCCTCTTCCAACCCAAACTATTCTATGATCCTATGAAGCCAGAATTTTCTCTAAGGCACACAGTGAAATAGTAAGATGTAACAGCTGCAAGCTGCAGCAAGAGAAATCCCAGCTGGGTATATCATAGGATTGTTGTTGAGATTGGAAAACAGTAATGGAAAACAGTTTTAGAAGCTGAGTGGTTAATAACTGAAACAGCTGGTCCAGTAGGCAGGACAGGTTTTCCAGAGAGAATGTGGAATCTCCATCCTTTGAGAGTTTGAAATCTAGTCTGGACAAAGCCCTGAGCAAGCCAATCTGACTTTGAAGTCAGTGCTGCTTTTAGCAGAAGGCTTGAATACACTGCAGAAACCCCTTCCAACATCACTTCCTAAATTAGTCTATAATTCATTTATTAGGTCATGATTCTGCAGAACTCAAGCCAGTACGAATTTTACTTCTAAAAGAGAACAACCAAGCCATTCAGCAATATAAACGAGCTTTGTACCAACACTAGTAAAGTGATGTTTACCCAGCAGATAGTCTGAAAACATTTGCACATTTACTGACTTGCTAAAATAATGCCTTTTATCTGCCCAGTGTATCCTAGTAACTTGTCTCATAAAGAAAAGAGTAGTAAAGGACGTTCCTGTATTTTTTTGATGTTATAGAGGATATATGGAAAATATGGAATATATGGAAAATATCTTGTAAAATACGTTAGGAAACTAACCATATATACCATATGTACAGGTGTGAAACATCAGGCACCAAGAACAGACTTAAATATACCTTTTATGCAAGTTGCTGTTAAGTGGTGAGAAAAATGTGTTACTTAAGTATACACTATTGTTTATTTTAGAAATATAACTTTTGTTTCACTCATTTTTATCAAAACTGTCCAGTAAAAGCTAAAAATGAAGTTCCTAAAGTTTATTTCCTTATTCCCCCTAACAGGAATAATGCAAATCCAACAGAACGAGAAAATATTTAGTTTACTTTTAGTATCAAAAGATGACTTATTATTTTTCATGACATTAAAAAGAAATTGAGACTCATTTAAGATGTGAAATCTAACCACGGTCCTTTAATGTTTCACATCACTGCCTTTCAAGTCTTTGGTCTTTCAGTTTAATCTCAATTTGTCTCTAATCCAGTATCACATAAAGTCTGGTTGACCGGTGTAGTCAGCTCTGCTTTTATTTAGATTTTCTGTGCTGAGGTTTTAATTCAAAAACTGAAATGTCAAAGTCAGAGTGCCTGGAAATCTTTATGAGTGACCAGCCTAAAGCAGTTGGAAGCAATCTTGAGCAAGTTCTGCAAACACAGGTTTCCCTGATTCAGCATCACGACACTGGAACACACCCTTAGTCAAGCAACTATCAAGAATGCATGAGTTTCAAACCAATGGGGTCTGGAATTGCAAGCTGCACTGTTCTTAGCATTACAGTCATTAAAACCCATAAACAGAATTGTGAACTTTAACTCTTGCAATTGATGGCAAAAAGTTCAGTACTAGAACAGGAAATATTTGTAGGAGGTACAGGAGACACAACGAGACCATTTACTTATCTTCCTTCCTAGAGCAGTGGAATATAAAGTAGTTTTGCCAACAGCTGTAACTTAAAACTCTTCCAGTTAGCATGCTATACATTCAACCATTTATAGATGCACCAAGTACGCAATTTGATACAAAGTTCCAGCTCTAATTATAATAAATCTTATTCCTGAGCCCGGAGACTAAGAAACAAAGAGCTCTTAGAGAAAACAGTTCAGAAGAAAATTTACCTGTGATGGTTATTTTTGCCGACCATTTGGATGTTCCATCCAAAACACTTTGTTTTGCTGCTTTTGTATATTGTACAAAATCTTCTTTGGAAATATTAAACATTTCCTGGATCACTTCAAACACTTCTGGTCTATTTTTCTCTCTGATCTTCATTCTTTCCTTCATAGCACTAATAATATTCTGTGTTTTATCTTCTGCACCATGTTTGGAACTTTTCTCAGCAGCTCCTGAAATGAGAGAAAAGGTCAATACTTTTATTAAAGAGTTGCTATCTTAGTTCTGTTTCGCTTCTAGAGTCTCCAGCTAACTCTTGGTACTGCAGTACTAAAAGGAGATATGTGTTTCATCTGGATAATATCAAGTCTCTTATATTACTCTTTGTGATACCTAAAATTATCAATTGATTTAGTTTAACATGACAATTCAACTTCAATCAGGTATGTGCTATACCTAGAAATATATATTGAATCAGCATTATTCAGTAATAATAAGTATTTTGAAAACATCCAAACATGCGAGTAACTTCTCTTACATAATTAGGCATACTGATTTTTCCAGAAAGGTGTGTAGAAGTGTTCAGTATCTGGGTCTGTCTGCTCTGCCCTTTGCCTCTGTTACTAGCTAAACTTCAAATATGTGAATAATTATTCAAATAATTTCTTCCTTTTTTTTTCGAAGTCAGCATGATATAACAGTATTTTCATTCCTTTCTCTCTCTCCTTTTGGAGTAGGATGATAGGAGAAACTGCAGTCGGTTCATTAGGACAAAAAAAGCCCCAAATTAATAGAAACTGTATTTAAATGAAGTGACATTTCCACCCCATTTTTCAGACAATTTTATTTTGATAGTAAGGAGATTAATCTAGACTCCTGCTATGCTCTCCCACAGTGGAAACATAAGTAACAGTAGAAAAAAATAGGCATAGCAGCTTCAGATGCTTTCTTGACCGCTTCCAGATACATCTCGGTATTTGCTGATGCTACCTGCATTCATGGAAAGTTTTTCATTCCTTCCCAGAATGAAAAAATAAAAAAAACATAATCACACAAATCCATTTAATGAAGTATTCAAAAATCTACTGAACTTGAGCATTCACTGGATTTAAGCATTTAGACTAGTTTGGGACTACTCTAACTGTTAAACAGTTCTGTGACACTGACTTGACATCCTCACTCCTGATCAGTAGTGCACTCTATTCCTTCTTTAAACATCATGCGTGAACAAAGGAGTACTTCACAAAGCTCAATGTTAACTGTGGAATCTTCCGATGGATATTTAAGCCACTCTTCCATGCCCTGCCTTGCAAAGAGTAGACATGACATTATACTCAGGTTGCAGTTGAACAGATTAAAGGGAATGCTTTTCCAGCAATTCTAACACTGGAACTACCCGGCGAATTTCTGCAAGGAATACTATGTCTAGTAGAAACAGAGCAGGTTCTGGAAAAGAGTAAGCTGGGGACAGATAATCTTATGAAATCTAATTTTGCAAGTTCATCATACTAAGAGTGATGTGAACCTGCATTACCTTGGTTCTTAAGAGCTGCAGACCAGGGACGGGATTCAAAGGAGAGAATTGTAGTCTCCTTCCTCTTATGAAATAGAATGAGGCAAATGTATTCACAGATGTCAACAACATGGCAGTAGAAAGTAGAGAACCTCCTAACTAAAATGAATATATTTTCAAGAAACAAATTTCTTGCTTTGTTACAAGGGAAAGGAAGAAAGCTGAGCAGTAGGCACTAAGTTGTGATATTAAAACTCAATCAGTACACAGCACACCTTTGCTTGCGTGGTATTAAACTTTAGGGCCTTTTGGAAAACTCTTCTTGATTGACCACCCAAGAAAATAATATATCACAGGTATGGAACAGACAGGTTCCTCTCTCCAGTAAAATTGTCATTATTGATCCTTTCAAGTAAGTACATGAAGATGATAGAAGAGATCAAAGGATATTATCTGTGTGAGAATAATTTCTAGACTGTATTAACCTGCACTGGTATGTCACGTCTATGCTATAAAGTAAGTCTGGAAAACAAAGAAAATACTCAGGTGATTTGCTGATTTGTCCAGGACATCAAAACCACTACAGCTTTTACCAGGTTAAAAAAACCCAAACCAAAACAAGACAGTAAAGAGAATATAAGAAGACTAGGCTGTTACAGGTTTTATTCACAGTTCTTCCCAGGAGAGCTCTGGAGAGATTTCTCTGATCTCATAGGCCCTTTAAAAGACAATATGAAGTTCTCCTTATGAAATGTCCTTTGCCCGAGAAAAGTGTTTCTGATCAATGTCTCTACAATACACATTGTATTGGCATAACCCAAGTGTACTCTTGAAAAAAATCAAGTGTCTATCCTGCAGTTGGGTTTGAGGAAAGAAACATCAGATTTATGTGGTCAGAATGGTATTACAAACGTTGGAAGCAAAATTGAAATTCCTCCAGTGCTAAACAGGCTATTTCAACTCTTGATAAGACTGACATATAAAGCAAGATCACTACAAATTTTATAATCAATGACACATTACCACTTGTTATAGGTCCTGAATTTTAGCTCATGTTGTTAAACACTACTCAAGGGCTTATGGCACTGACTGTGACAATTATCATCATTATCACTAGCAGCAATAATTACTTTACCCTTCCAAAAGGTTGTGAAAACATCACCCAACTAGCCTTCCTCAACTCCTGGGAGGATCAAAGTATTATTGTTCCCTTTAAATGGACAGTAAAATTAAGACAAAACTATGTTGAACAACTTGCTACACAATTAGAATTCAGGTACTTCAATACTGAAGAGGAACATAGTTCCTTCTCTACGATACCATCAAACACTAGTATGTTCTTTTGATAGAATTTTTTGTTGAGGCACTCTCAGCTTGCAAGAGCTAAATTACCAGGCTAGGTAAATTACCAGAAATTACCAGTGTACCTATAGAGCTGGAAAGGGTCATCTTTCAGCATAAGATCTCAGTGTAGCCTTACAGAATAAATATTTTATGCTTTGTTTTCTTTACTGTTTTCATTGTGTCTGGAAGTTTCTTAGCACATTAGAGGATGAAAGACAGATATATATATATATATATATTATATATATAAAGTTGGAAGGCATAACGCTGTAACATTGGCAAAGTGTGGGATTAGATACCAGTGATTTCAGATTGTCAAAAGACTGAATAATAATGGCTTTTTCAAGGTGTTTTCCACGGCTACTAAATCTTGAGAAATCCTGAAAATCTCTTGGTCTAAGTACCTAATCTTTTTGAATGCAGAAGACCAAAGTTCTAGCGGTTAAGGATTTTCCACACTGAAAAATTAGGAATCAATGGAAAAAGAATTAAATGCTACCATAAACCCAAATACCAGTTAAAGAATTCTCTGATGATTTTATCACAAGAGATGATCACTGAGCTGCCTGGAAAGCGTGACAGGTGGTTCTTGCAAGATGCAGGAAAGCAGCATTTTTCATTTTCTTGTATTTTCTTCCCTTTCTTAAAAGGTACAGATACAAAATCATAACCAAATGATAAACTACGGGCACAATCTGAATGGTAATAACATATTCCTGTTGAAAACCTTGCCGATTTTTGAGAGTGTAAAATTGGACTACGTGTCAAAATGCAACTTCCTTTAAGTTTCACTGAAAAATCAGCATAGCCTTCTATTTCTACTAAATTATTTATTGCAGCTATTTTTATGTCCTCTATTGCTGAAAGTCTATCAACGGCACTTTTCATGCAGTATTGATCAGACTAATTGAGACAATATTGTAACTTACGTTGCACAGGAAGTTAACCAGCCCCTGGGACTGATACAAACTCAACATGATTGAAATCAATTGTGATTTAATATTGTACCTACTACTAGAAAGTGGCATCTTGTTGAAGATGAGAGGTCTAATGAATGTACTACTGATTTTTTTTAAAACCTAATTTAAAGCAAGCTTAGATATTGACCTTAAAGAGCTTGAGAAGTTAATTCATTTCTACAGTCTACGTTAGCAATCATTACATATAAAAAAAAAAAAAATCACAGAAGCTTAGAGGCCATATGTCCTCCATTATGAGATGGCCAAAAAGATGACTGCGATAAAAATAACCACAGTGAACCACATTAATTTCATTTTATGATACTGTTAGCATCAGCTTTCTTAGAAATAGAGATTTAACGAACTTTACTGGTCAATTCATTTTTTCAATGGAATGTTAAATATTTTTACATAAATGAAACAAAGTGTGTGAACCTCATTTTCAAAGTAGTATAATATTCAAACTCGCTGAACAATTAATCTGGTACAAAAAATATGACAGGATGCTCAAAAACATTTGCTTACTAATGGGAAGATCAGGATCCCTTAGGTGTGTTAAATAATTCTTTTATCTGCAGTTTGCCTTCCAGAGGTTCACTCTTTCAAAACTCAGTTGTTTGATGTGTCCAACTGTATACATCACAGCCAATCCTATTTAGTTTTTTGCAGGCTCTTTCTCAACCTTATCATTTATCTATTTGTAAAAATTCTTCAAAGGCAATATGGTGCTCTGAACTCTTTGTTATTTTTTTTGGGGGGTGGGCTGGTGATATGGGCCAGGGAACCTCTGGACTGAGCTTTTCTTCAGAGAAGTGAAAAGGATGATAAAAAGGATAATTTTACTCTGTACGTCTTTTGTAGCTTTTCAGTTTAGCCAAAATTCAACTATTACAGGGATGGATACATCTCACACACCCTGCATGGTTGTTGCACCCTGAAAAGCAGCTCACCTCTTAGAAAGTAAGCAGCAGCCTACTTCCTTGACGGTGGGAAGGGTGGAACAGGAAGAAGCATGGTCAGCACGTAAATATCACGTGAAGGAAATTCACCACACAGGGAAAGGATTACAGATTTTGCGCTGTAAGAACAGCTCAGCCCCTCTGCAGAGGCATGGCAACAAAAACACTTGGAATCAGTTCTGTACTCTGGCTCAGAAGGAAATGAACTGCGACCAAGTTGGAAGTCATGCAAACAGAAATACAAAGAAATACACTTGAGCCCAGCTGGCTTGAATGTTGTCTTCCAGTGTGTACAGTGACAAGAGATTTCACCACTTTTAAGAAGCCTCAGAAAGAACAATCTCTTTAACTGTTCTCTATTATGAGAAATCATGGACTAGATGAGGATTGCAAGGAACTCGTAGCCCTGATGTTGTCAGGGACGTGATCTTGGATATTGCTTTTCTCTCAATGCTTTTATAACTGAACAGAAATAGCCTCAGTAACAATTCCTGTTTGAACTGTGACTCTCTCAAATAGCAGAAATAGATTAAAATGCTATGCTTTATATACGCTAGCTTCCACAGGCATCTCAGGAAGTTTTCAGCTTTCAATTTGCAAACTCCTGCAGGAATGAGAACACAAAGACTTAACTATTGTATTCTCTGATAAAAATGTATCCAAATCTAAAAGGTCAGATCTAAATATTGTTAAAATCAGGGGTGACTGGATGTAAGGTGTCTTTAGAATGCACCATTGATGTGTGTTGTGCTGTCCTTAGCAGAGTGCGCTATGGGACAGATGATCCACAAGACAGAAATAAATGCCTTGCCATATCAAACTTCCAATACAAAAAACCTCCCAACTCCCTCTAACGCAATTCAAAGAAGGATTGAATGGTATGCGGTAACTAGGTTGGTGGAATAGAGGAGGGTTTGCACAGATGTTTGGTGAGTCGAGGAGAACCCAACTAACAGAAAGGTTCCTCCAAACAGAAAGGCACAGTTACAACGCTCATAACGATTTGATCTTTGCTTCATGACACTACCGCTAAATCAAGATGTCTTGTATGCATCTCACTTATAGAGTGAATCAATCTTGATTTTCTTAAATTAACAACTTTTCTGAAACAATGGGTTAGAACGTGATATGTTAGCCTGTTAAATCCTCAGGAATAAGAGTCCCCTTCTGATGGAGAAAGTTTCAGCTATGATTTATTTCTAGACCATTAAGTATGCAATTATGATAGGGGAATTCCCACAACACTGTATAGAACACTTGATAGTTGGCTTGTTGCCACAGGATACAATCAGTGTTTTCAGAGAGCAGCAGATGAGAGCCCTAGCAAACTAGCTCCAAATCCAGCAATAACCCAATTTCTTGAAGAACGGGCAGAGAGTAAGCTTCAATTAGATCCACTGATCCACACAGGTTTCTTTTGAGGCCCTCCTACAAGATGAATTCCACATTCCATTTTGAGAATATCAGAA
This sequence comes from Charadrius vociferus, assembly GCF_000708025.1. Classification (NCBI taxonomy): domain Eukaryota; kingdom Metazoa; phylum Chordata; class Aves; order Charadriiformes; family Charadriidae; genus Charadrius; species Charadrius vociferus. The sequence continues at coordinate 1,975,491 of NW_009648526.1, read as the reverse complement.
TCAATCTAGTGCTCCTCCTCCATGTTTCCTTCCTCTGGTACATAAATAGTGCCAAACAAGATGTGTACAAGGGGAGAAATTAAATTTAGGAAAGCTATTTCTACTTCCTACTTCCTCTGTCAACTTAATGAGAAGTTAGTTCGCAAGTGACTTGCGCATATCCTGTTGCCAGCAGAAGTACAAGCTCGTCGTTCTTTTAACTCATCTTCACGTCTCTAAGTCCAGGTAATAAAAGCCAAGTGATTCCCAGCAAAACTAGGGCATCAAATGACTACCTAAACCAGAGAGATCAATGGGCTGACGTGCAATTAATTATTTTTAGCTAGTCTTAGAATGTACCTAGAACGAAATGGGACAATTAGTCAATAAGAGTGAACAGGAACTGACATTCTGAAAGAATACCTTCTTTTGTTACTGTCCAGGTAACTGAAGTTATTTGCACTTATTGAAGCAGCTGCTCATGAGTATCTTTGTTAGTTTCTACAGTTTTGAAAACTGATAAATCATATTAATGTTGCACAATATACTTTTATAATATTTGATTTTTAAAGAAACATTCTTTTCTCACTTGTGAAACTATGTCAAAAGCTTAGCTGTCAAACACAGCCCAGTTTCAACCACAGTGTAGAATCACAACTAAGCACAGTTAAGAAGTTTGATTCAGAAATTTGTCATTGATTTATGCTCCATGGGGTCAGTTGCTCTGGAAAATTGTGATTAGTTCCTGAACAGTATGAATCTTGAGAATCCATCCCTTGTGACAGCTCCTCACATAGAGAACACAGCAGGAAGAAAGAAGACCCGAGTGCAATATCGATGTACTGTTCCTACATGTGAAAGCTGGGTAAACGCTCAGAAACATATCAACAGTAAACAACATGGAATAACTCCAGAGCTGTAAAAGCCCGCTCCGTTCCAAAGTCAGAATATCAAAAAGTTTGCAGGTCTTGATTTTCTATTGTTTAGAATCTCGTGTAGTAATTGTGTTGTAATTTAAGTATGGTTTAAATTCACCCCAGATATTTTTGGAGTAGAATGCACGGTGGCTGGAATAAATTTGGCCAATGAAAAAGGGAAGAAAAAGGTTGTTTCACCTTAATTCTATTCCCAAAGGACTTCCTGAGTAATATTTTTTTTCCTGTACACATACATGGTTTGGTATTTTGAAGGGAGATCCTATTTACTGTTCTGTATTCTTGTCTATTCTATAGCGTATGACTCTACAATAAGTATGAGGAATTTTTTTTTTTAATCTTTGTTTTGACATTTCTTGTATTCCGAATTAAATAAACAAAAAGGGTTTGCATCATGTTAACAAATTACTCTGGGTGTTGCCATCGGCAGTGGAAAGTAAATAACATACTGTAACTGACAAGCAACAATTGTCAAGTTCCAAGGACAAAAGCAAAATTAACAGTAGGTGTTTCATAGAGTTTCTGGTTGGCTTCTCAGCCAAGGAACACCAACATGCCTTCACTGATTTCTGATGATCTGGCCATCCATTTCAGGAAACGTACACACAAAATCAAAAGGTATGAAGTACTGCAAAGATTTAGCTGTAAGGAAATACTCACTCTGCAAACAGTCAGCATTTAGGAGGTCTTGGCACTTCTCATGGCATTTGACACCACATTCGGTGCATCTCATGCCTTGTCTGGCTATGCCCCAAAGTAGACCTTCACATTCATAACAGTATGTAGGAGTTGTAGCTGTCCAAACTTCAAAATTATGAGGTGTAGTTGATGATATTGGATAGATCAAAGCCTGCAATGTCTTCTTGAAGACATGTATTTTCTGTTGGGTAAGGAAAAAAATAATAATAAAAAAAATAAAATCAAGATTTCGGTTGAAGTATTGTTTAATACACGTGGACTGGAGCTAAAGCATATTTCATTACACTTACAATGTTAAAAAATATGATAGAAGTACAAACTAATTTACAAAATACCGATTTACTCATTTTGCCTTGCACTTAGAAGACAAAAGAACTCTCAATGACCGTTTTGACTGATTATAGAAACAGGAGAGTTAAGTTGGAATCAGGTCAGTCAATTAACACAGTCCTATATATCTTTTGTATTTTAAGGCAGAAATTAAAAAAAATCATCAGCATTACATTCACGAATGCATTTTAAGTAACTACCTAACACATTACTTCTGAATATTTAAATACTTCCTACAGGAACTTAGGCACACTGCATAAAATGTACTTTGATTATACAGCACTATCGTCCTCATCAAATAAGAGTGGGCCAATTTTATGGTTCCATTTTGTCTATATTCCTATAATAGCATACTCATTCCTTTTTAAGCAACATGATGCTTTTAACCTACAAACAAGAATGATCCATACTCTCTAAAATCCATACCCGTTTCTTGGACTGTTTTGGCTTAGGACCCATGACCAGTTCTAGCGGGAGAACAATTACCAGCTATTCACTGATTAGTACTGCAAACAACCTGAAATCTCAGCTCCTTAGTGCTTAATATGGTGAAAACAAATTAGTCATTGAAGTTTTGTACATAAAACATAGGCTTATATGGACACAGTGATCTAGGTTTTTCATTTGAGCTTTGTTTTCAGGCACCCAGGTCTTCTAAGTCCAGTTCCCATTTATTGGGAATAAGAAAGACTCAGCTGCCTGTAGGCAGCACTTGGCACCACACAACAATGTGACCTCCCCCCCCCTCGCAACTGTACACATGGCTGCCATTAACGTATCAGAAGTTCTAGACCTGCTCCCTTATGAATAAACTGTTCCTTTTGAAAAGAAGAAACCACATTTAAAGAGGTAGCACACTGGGAAGTGGGATATTTCTGAAAGTCTGTCCTACCATCTCTCTTCATCTTGTGTATATATAATGCAAGACAGCTGTAATGCTGGCAGTGTAGCTGTAGAAAATTGGGGAACTACATTCTGGAATTTGTGTGGTTTGTCCATATAAGCTTCAACATCACTGCCGCAGTTCTGACAGCATAGAAAGCAAGGCTAACTTATTCAGCTAAGAATTTGTTAACATTCCCATAATTTTAATATTCAGCTGTGCTAAGTATATGCCAACTGCAAGATACTAGCCTCTGTAACAGCACGGTGATATGCTCTTGGGTTTATGTATCTGCATCTCCACTCAAACATGTGAGATATTCTGCTAATAATAAATTGCCTGACAAAAATTAGAATATTTTTTTTTGTCTGCGTATCTGCATAATGTTGCACAACCAGAGCCATCACTTAAAGGATTTTTGCTACCACAGGAAAACCGTTACCATGTAGCCCCAAATCTCCTGATTCGTAGGTTCAAGTACTACAAATAACAAACAGAAATGTTAAGTAGCTGAGGCTGCAACAGCTCGTATTGAAATTCACAGTTACATGCTAAAAACAGTATCTATTCATGAAGCCTGGACAAACAAACGTGGTCAGACATTTCTCAGACATTTGATCCCAGCACCTCTGAGAACACTAAGAAAAGAAGCTGATAGCAGGAATTTTTTTTACATTGAATTGCTCTCCAGGCTGCTTTCTTAGCCTATCCTAGAAAATTAGCCACCTAGTAACTCCCCTGAAAGCAAGCAAAGGTCTGCACTGGTTTGATTTGGCAGACCCTAAGAGGGACTGGGCTAGTCACGGCCATCTAACTCGGCAAACTTCATCTTTGTGCATTTCTCCACCCTCTGCCTCCCATGTCAAAGCTTACCGGCGATAGGGATCAGAAAGAAAACTTCAAAAACAACATAAAGTGAATTTATGCCGCTTGTTGAGGAATCACGTTTCTCAGAAACCACTGTCTCTTTGAAGATTCCTTTGCAGATTACGCTCTTGCACTCCTGAACTCTAGTAGGCTCAGTACAAACCCTGCCCTTTCACCCTATTCAGCTTCACCCTTTTTTCACAGTATAAATAATTTTAGAATTTTGCCAGTAACTTTTATCTATTTCTGAAATGACAGTAAGTAATGAAATGGCACAGCTCAACAGGCCTTGAAATAAACATCTGAGGGTAAATGAAGTTTGCAGCTGAAAGATACAATTTGTAGATTGGTTTTGCTGCTGAACATGATCTTTCCCCTGCTGGTAATAAAGCAAACTACAATAGTAAAGGAGAATTTTATTTATCTTACTGTCTAGAGGCTTTCATTCCTTATACACTTCTCTGTTTGAATGTATCTATTAAATGCATTCACTGAGCCCTGGGCATGGCAACATCTAGCACTGTTAATATATAGGAGGATTATTTAGTTATCTGCTTATCCTCCGAAGTGAAGTTTATTTCTGTCATATACTACTTGAGATACTTCTTCAATGTCATCAATTTATTATTTCCACAAACTTACAGTTCTGCCTCTTTGTTCCGCAAAGCATTTAAATGAATGCTCAACTGAAAGCACACATTTGAGCGTCACTGAAGTTAATATTTTGACACTGCTTAAAATGTCTTTGGATCAGTGCCTGGGAACATACAAACTCACTGTGTCATGAACGTGTTCTACCAGAAGGATCGCAATGGTGGGTGGCAAAGCTCAAAGCATTTAACCTCAGGTTTTAATTTTTGGAGTAAGTGATATTTAATAAAAGGCATTAGTTCAAAGAATTTCCATCCTGCATCTAATCAGCCAAATAACCTGCTTCCATTAGTCATTAATATTCCTTCCAGAAAAAGTTGAGGAAAAGTAAAAACCAGAAAAGCCTTAGTCAGAGGAATAACTTGCCCAAAGGAGATTTTCTTCCTTAACTCTCATCAGTGACTGCACTTCATTTGGTTTTGTGGAGAGAATCTGGAGAGTTCTTTTATGCCTGAAAATGTCTGTTCTTTTTGTTTTCAAATCTTGCTCTACTCAGTTTTGATGATGGCTTAGTGCATTAAGTTCTGCTGGCTACTTACAAGACCAAGTAGAAAAGTATTACCTTTCACTTGTTTTAAGTATCTTGCAAGTGGTTTTACTGGCTGTACCATTACATTTACCCTCGTAGTCACTTCCCTTCAGTATGTTTAGTGAGGGCTGGCATAAGACAGGCTTCCCTTATTCACCTGTTCTCTGAATTAGCTTTTTACATTTTCTCATCAAATGAGCTTTTAGGTATCTAAATTATATTTGCTGTCTGCCTTTAGACTTATGTTTTCATTAAAAGATTTCTTAAGAAATAGTTATTTCTGGAACACAATTTTTCACGTGGCATGGTTCAAATGGAGGCCAAAGAGAATAATGGCATAAAAAGACATTCAACTTATTTTTCCCGTTCCATTTCTTCTGAGCCGTACTTCATTAGTTTCTCCCGACTGACAGCAAGCATTGGCGAAATGCTTGCATTGAGCTGTCCACTGGGATTTGCTGCCTTTTTTTTTTTCCTCCTGAACAGTACCACTTAAGTCAGAACTTACAAGTGTAGTCTAAATTATTCCTTCTTGTCCTGCATTTGTTGGCAATTAATATTATCGCCAAAACTTGCACCTTTAGTCCTCCAAAGTCATAGTCTGGTAGTTTTTGCATGAGGGGAGGCATGTAAACGAATAGTTGAACTTGCATTTACTGTCATAAAATAAACTTATAAATTGTTTTATTTGTTTGTTTAGTAGCCATCTTTTAGTAAAGCATATAGAGTATCTTAGGGTTTTTTACCAAACTTAGATATTTTTGTAGCAGCTATAACATAGATGGAAAAAGTCTTTATTCTGCACCAATCGCACAGCATAAGTTTGTTCTCTATAGTTTTCCCTCAGCCTTTAACTTCTTTTTAAGATTACATAGTTCTCCTTCATTCTATCAACGTTTGTTGCTATTTTGGGATAGTAGAACAAAATAACTACTGCTTCTACTGAAAGATCATTTTAAACACCAGCTGTTTCCTACCTCATCAATCCATCCCTGAGCACTACCAATTTGTTTCTTTACGATTACCACATAAGCATAGAAAGTTCACAATAAATCAGAGAAGAGAGATGGATGTGTGTATACTTCTGCTATGGGTTTCAGTTCCCAGAATATCTGTCAAGATAGTCTTCTCTTCCATTCTTTGACTATGGAGCATAACAACAGCATAAGAAGAATTCAACACTTCCTACACTGAGGAAAAAAAATAATAAAAATAATGATATATTCTAGAAGGCTATGTTTGCACTAGCAATTTGAGGGACACGCAAGGGGCCTTTTATTTCTTCAAGTTAGTGCTTTTGCTTTGTCCAGCCATGTAAGTCTACTTGCATTACACGTCCAGTATTCCTAAAAAAAAATGGCACCTGTTGTCTTTTTGCTTAAAAGAAATTTCTTTTACAAAACCTAAGTGAAGTCAATAATGGAAACCAACACCACACAGGTTTTACTAGCTATGAGAATATGACTTTTCAAAAACTTTTCCTGGTCACTTGTACGAAGTGAGTATTTCTTCATCTAGAATCACATATTCTACTAACGGGAGTTACAATTACAAAGTCAAATAATGTCCCAGCCACCCATAAGGACTAGAGGGTGTAGGGGGGAAATTCACACAGAAACCTTCTTGCAGAGTCCTGTCACTCTAATTGTACTTATGGTGGGCTGAAGAGAGACAGATGCTGAAAGACTGCAGGTAAAACATGGTGCAGCTGGACAACTTAAAAATCAAATGTTTCCCCAAATAACTATTCTGTGAAACAGAGGTTTCTTGCTTAGTCTCTTCTGACTGTCATGGATGTGAGTCATCAGAAACAAACCTGGCCTTGTCACTGTGGATCAGGCAGCAAATTCCGCTCAAGATCCCTGAAAGTTCCTATGTGATAAAGAAAATGCTTATGCACTCATTTTTATCTAGCTTGGAGTGTCCATGGCCGAAATAATTTCTAAAGAGCTTTGAACAAAATGTTCTCTATTATTTAAATGACTTAAACCTGCCATTGAAAACACTTACCATTTCATCATTGTTTATGGAGGTCCGGATGAGCATGGCCATGGAAATACCAGATTTTCGAGCTGCAAGTGTCTGTTTAAAGCAAATGCAAAACTGTTAAAAATTGTGCTAGTAACACCAATTGTTTAATCTAACAGAAGGCAAGTAGTACTTGATTATGCTATTGGATTTAAGCGAAACTGTAGGAGTTACAAAAACTTTTAGTTAATGTTTGCAACACAAAACTTTTAAGGTTTCAGTACATAACACAAGCACACTTTCCATCATCATTACTGTTGCTTTCAGCAGTGCCTAGCTGAGCTGCCATTTCTAATATAAAACCTGTTATTCAGAGGCTTATGACTCAGTTTTTTTAAACCACAGGCTGTCACTGTTTTTCCGCTTTGCCAACCAAATTAATGTGGTACAAGGATAGGCATCCTGCCCTAATTCAGAAGCTGTCTGTGCCTGCAGCAACATAGGAGACCATTTTGCAATAGTCTTACAGTTCAAGTTGTCAGTCCAAATAACTTTTCGTAACTCACTGAGCATTTTTAAACTGTGTGTATGTCTATAAAATGCTACCTGTCTTAAATAAAAAGTCTTTAGGAAACCTAAAAGTAAGTTTTTCCTTAAAGACAATATTAATTCAGTATTACGAATAGCTACATGGAGAAATACTCTGGTTCTTGGAGGGCAAAAAAAGGCTGGAACTCTGTCTCAATCTGTCCTCTTTTGCCCACATGATGTTAAGTGTCTATGAACAGCTCCCACTTCCAAAGACTGCATCCTTGGCTGTAGAGGTGATCTCATTTGCTCTAGTAGAATATATACAAAGGCACACAATTATACCACCCACTAACCGTAAGTCTGTTGTTGCCTTTGTTGTGAAGATACAGATTTTCACCTTACTGTGAACTGGATCTTCTATAGTCCACCATTATACAGCTATGATAGCAAATGTTTCAATGATATTTTGCGGGTGACATTCTTATTTTTGTGAAATCCATATTGGGTCAGAAGCAATTTAGGCTTACATCAGCAGAGGAACTGCATCATTAAGCTTTGGATGGAGAGACAATTCAAACGTCTTCCCATTTTATAATTTTAAACGCTGACATAATTTAATTGGATTTTTTTTTAATGTAGAGATATTAAGACTGTTAATTTGAATTTAAAATGTTTACTTTCCCCTAAGAACATACCCATTCAATTTTCAATAAGTTTCCCTCGATAATAATTAAACTTGCAGATAGACACAAAATTATTAATCTTGTGAAACCAATTACAGGGTAAGAAGTCATCCTTGGCAAAGAAGTATTTGATTTGATTCCTCACTGTCCTATTACAGTTAATATGGGATGCAAAGAACGCCCCCTTTTCTTTTTTTTCTTATAAACTCTCAGCAGTTAACTAAGCCTATGCCATTAATTTGCTATCCATTTTCCCATACTGTTATTAATAAATAAGTAATTCTGTTTGCTTCTCTGTGATCATCTTTCCTTTCTATTTCTGCGAATATGGGAAATTCCATTGGTGTTTGCCAGTGAGATTGACAAAGTGACAGGAAAGATTAGACAGAGCCCAGGCTTTGCTTTTTCAAACTTTTTGTGACAAAACCTAACACTACAGGACCCACGTATCAGAGTGAGAAATAGCAAGCAAAAATGTGTTGGGAACATTAAAAAGACAAACAATTTTCATAATCAGTAGAGTTTTAGGTTTAAAAAGATTAATTCTAAAAGAACCCATCTTCTGATCCCTCTTGAAGCATAGGTTTCTTCTCAAAGTCTTGGAAAGTAGCCATTTACATTTACTAGCCTGCAGTATGTTAGTTTTATAGTTTTGACCTCTTATCTTCATGTCCCTTATACTTAGACAGTGATTTGATCCTTTTAGGTCTAAAATGCACAACCCCAGCCATTCCGGGCTATAGAGCAATACGGACTACTATCAGGGCAGGAATACAAAGGGCATAACAACATTAACCTTGAATATAGGGTAGTGAATGATACTGTGTTCTGTCCCCCAGCAATATATCAGTCGAAGTGCATCAGCCAGGCAGCAGAACTGCAGTTTCATGCTATCAGTATAAGTCAATGAACAGACACTATTTCCTGTGAGATAAAGGAAAGTAGGGAAGCAATTTTGACCCTGTCAAGTGTCCTTGAGGCCCAGTTCTCCCAAGGGCTACTCCTGGAATCATGTAGCTTAAGCATTTTTCTCCTTAATCAGAAACGTGTCTAAAATCGTAGTACAGTGTCCTATATAAGATTACAAAGCCTAATAGGAAACACATAATTAGGCTGTTCTTAATGAAGTGTTTGTCATGTTGGAAGGATAATAGACCAAAGTGATATCTAGAAGATTTGTGATGAACCGGTAAAGTTAAGAGTCATTACGGATTAAATTTACAGGGATTTTAGTTAAAAAAACACACAAAACACACTCACAAGGATTATTTCCATTTATGTATCACTGTCAGAATAAACCGCATCTTCAAGAGAAAGCCCATAAATAAAAGGTTGCTGTTCTGAAATACTGTTGTTGGTGATAAATCAACAGCTTGAAGCACTGAACAAAGACAGAACAGTGTCTGTTCTTAACGATGCAAAGAAGCAAGGGGGAGTGAGTATTTTGGAAAGAGAATGGGAAAAATGCTGCCAGATTCATTTATGGGAAACAAGATGACAGATTATGAATGTAGCAAAAAACTCTTCCCCCTTACTGCTCTTCTGTTTTTAAAGAGCAGCAAGGAAGAAAGGTAAGTGCAGCTAATCATCTGGAGCCTCCAGGAAAGAAGTCCAAATTGCCAGAGCATCAAAAGAACAGGGTGAGCAACAGGAACCCGGAGCCTTTCACTACTCTCCTTTAACGGGACACAAAACTTGTTCAGCAGTTTACACTTGCTTACTCTCTCAAACTGATGCGCAGATACAATCTCATGTCTTTCCTTATATGAGAGTTTGACCTGCAGAGTGTAAAGATCTCTATGGAGGTACTATTTCATCGTGAACATATGGACAAATTTATAAAACAAAAAGGGAAAAAAAAGAAACAGAGAAAAGATGATTAAGCAGAATATTGTCTATTTAATTGGTAAATGTTTTTCCAAGTCTCTGATACAGGACTTAAAATAACTTAGTCTCCTTTGCGCTTAAGTCCTTTTAGAGCCCATAATAACTTGTATCTACACTACCTAATGTATTACCTCAAAATTTGCCTTAGTAGCTTAAATAAATAAATTAATATAATAAGCAGTAATTCTAGCAAAAACATTGAAAAGTGGTAACCATAAGTAAAAGAGAATTACACTCATGGTACAATTAAAGGTTAAATGAAAAATTGTGTGGGTGAAAAAAGAGCCACCTGCCAAGATAAAACAAAAGCAAGCTGTGGTTTGAGCAGCTAAAGTAGGCAGGGAGGAAGGAGCAGTCAAGCTAATGTTTTGTACCTGTTCATGAATGCTGGTACTGCCATGCAATACTCATTCCTCTGGTTTTACAGAGGGTTTCTGTTTTCCTGATCATCTTTTGCTTCACTTTTTTTTTTTTTCTTTAAAAGAGTCTATAGACTGCTTTCACCAGGAAAAAAAAAAGTTGAAAACAAAATATTTGTTACCACTTTACAAATACTGTTATATTTCTAATGCGAAGTAAGAGTTACCCACTAGAGATGAATCTTACAAAAATACTCTTTTCAGCATATAAAGCTGCACAATTTCAGAACTCTTTCTCTTTGAGCAACTACAGTTAATTTATCACTCTAGGGATTTTGACTTTGTTATTTTGTGTCCTGGGTTGAGGTAAAATGGAACCAATTTTGTTCAGTAAATTACCTTCTTAGCTGGGCCTCTCTAACTACTGAAATTAACAGCATATTGTGCAGACAATGTTCACTCTCTCAGAGTGATAAGACCTATGTTTATAGTTGATGCCCAG
>NW_009648526.1:1958671-1964397 GCF_000708025.1 Charadrius vociferus | reverse complement strand
GTGATTTTCATCTCAGGAGCTTGATACGGTTTTGTATGTATTTCATTATTTCTTTTTTTTTTATTTATTATTAATATTTCATTAAAGTAGTTTAGTTCCTTCTAAACTCATAAGTCTCTTTTTTTCCTCCTCTGCCTCTCTCTTTTAAGAGGGGTAGAGGGAAGCATCTGTCGGTCCCATCTGGGGTCCCGCAGGTAGCCGACTATTCCTCTCCCTGGTTGTAGTCCCACCTCAAATAAAAGCTCTAACTAGCACAAAATAGAGAACATGCTTGTTTAAAAGTAGTGTAAAAGTGTGGTGGTTTTTTTTTTTTTTTTTACAGTGATAACATCAGCAAGTACTTGACCCTCTTTTCTGGCTCCACATTAAACAGAGCCTGTGCAAGCTGTCTGTATTGTTAATGAATCATCTTTCTGTATTGTTACCCCACTTGAATGATCCTTTCTCTTTTCATTGTCTTTCCTTCCTATACAAATGCATTCTTCTAGAACTCTAATAATGACCCACAGTGGAACTCACAACTGCACAAAGAGAAGTGTTCCTGGAGATGGATTTGGACTGCCTTATCCTTTCTAATGACTCAATACAAAACAAGCAAGGAAAGCAAAGAGTCCCAATTCATCAGTGAAAAAAAAAAAATCTCAGATATTTAGGAGAAAAAGTAGTAAGGCTGCCATTGAAAATTACGATTTTTTCAGAATGTGAATTAATGGAAACAAAAGGGAAACAAAGATATCATCTTAAGAAGATGTACATCGTTTTCATAAACCTTCAACTGAGATACCATGCTGAAAGCATGAAAACTAATGCATAGAAACTGGGAAGTGCAAAGGGACTAGGAAAATAAGGAGAGACCTTTACAACAGTTGGTGGAAAAAGAGAATATTTCCATGAGTGATTAATTTAATTACTAGAAAAAACTACATTGTAGTATGTAAGAGTGTTTATTTGCCTTGGGAAGTTCACCTTTTGCAAGAGAGACTAAAGAATTCAGTTGACTGATACAAAAGAGTTTAAAAGTACAGAACACTTTCAACTTCTCTCTATCTAGGTATCTAAGGCTGTTCTGTTCCACACGGGAAGCACCATGACTGGGTCCTAAACAAACCGCTTGTGTGATTAGAAAGGATATTTGGAATATATAGATAACTTTTTAACATAACCTTTTTCTAATAATGCATAAGTGATGCAGAGAACATGACATTCACATAAGGCACAATTTCACTTAGGATTAAATTCTTGGTCGGAGAGTAGCTTTTCTATTTTCCAATAAAAGATCAGCATAAAATATGACATTATGAAATTATGACATTCATGAGTTATTAGGAACATTTATCAGTATAAAAGCACTTACCATAGCCTGAAAAATCCAGCCGAGATAGGAAAGAAATTATAAAGTATATTAATAACGTGAGATTTATTGCAACAAAAAAAAAAGATATCAAACGACATCTATTTCAGTCAGTGTCAAAAAGAGTCTAGCACTCATTTCTAGCAATACTATTTCTATATTTCTGAAACTGTCATACAAGTAAACATAAAAAAGATCATTTACTATGTGTCAGATCTTACAAGGACTTGAGAATTAAGTTACTAATTTAAATGAGATATTCTTGAATCAACCTACTACAAGCTCAGAGCTCACAAGAGATTGCTTACAATGCACATATTTTCAAATACAAGTAATCTTTCAAAGATGAAGATGACCCACACTAAGTCTGAAATAAGTTCCTCTAAAGTTGGTAAAATTATTTTAGGTTTACATCTACAGAAATGAATTTTAACATAATTTACTATTTTAAAGAAGTATATAGTTAAAGAACATATAGTTAAGAGCTATACTTTAAGTCAATACTTATTAAATTCCAGAATAAATTTCAGTTTTAAAACTCTGCAACTTCCACTTATTAAAGGTAGAATTCCTTCTAGAGGAGTTATCCTTCGATGACTGGACAGCAAAGTAGTAATCACTACATAGTAATCACTGACACATTAGAAAAATAAAATGAAAGTTTTATTCCACCATTCAAAATGTGAATTTTCTTTTTTGTTCCACTTTGATAATTATTTTGCCTCTCAAAGTGAATATTTAATATTAAGATTCTGATATATTAACTTGTTCAGAGCAATACCTGTCTGTAAACAGTTCCAATAATTAAGAACAATGCAAAGTGCTACTTAATATGTATAAAAGTATCATAACATGGCTGCAAATTATATTCATGTAATACAGCTTACAGTGGAGTGGCTACTGTCAAAAAGATGGTTTCAATGAATGCAGGCTCTACTATGTCATAAATTGCAACTTTTCACTGATTTCAGAAGGAATTCTACTCTAAAATGGCTGCTGTGCTTTCTCTTTGTGACCCTTCAGATAGTGTGGTATCTGTTCAGTTACTCTACAGTGATATCTACAGAGTAGCTAAGAATACATTGAGCAACAATTTAGCAAAGATCGATCTTTTAAAGACAAGTGTAGTAATCATTTGCTTTGGTTGACTCCCTTTCTTTACAATGAGAAATTGGTTGTGTGAGCTCACCACCACCAGAGACTAAATAAGTATTTTATTGAATTATGAATTCTATACTTCAGGAAAAGAAAAAGAGAAATGTGACTGGCACTTAAAATTCTTCAGAGCAGAGAGATCTTACTTAATCTTGTTTAGACCAGAAGTCAGAATAAATTTCAAAGGAACTGCTGTTCTTTTTACCTTTCTGAAATGTATTTGCCTAGATTATCATTGTCTACAATGACTGCTAAAATAACATACCTCATCTTGTACCAAAAGCATGCATAAATCTTTAAAACGGTCATACTGAAGCAAGGTTGCTTTTTAAAAGGAACTTTCTTCCTCTTTCAGTATCATACCAAATCAAATTGATTGGTATCCCAAGCACTCAATAGCAGCAGCCTTTGTAAGCTAATTCGACACGAAAATGAGTAGTTTATTATTTCACAAAATGCACATTACTTGGTTCCACGAGTAACATCTAAATATTTGTTGAGATATTCAGACTTAGCTAGTATAACAACTGTGTCATTGACTTTTACTGTTGTCAATCCATCCTCTCAAGATACCTTTTTCCCAATAAAACAATCGTTGACAAACTATCATTCACATGCACAATAGTAATTACAAGAAAGATCTAGACAACTAACAAATGAATCAACAGTTTCATGGCATGAGAAATTACTTACCACATCTCGAACAATGGGTAAAGATTTCTTTCTACGCAGGTCTGGCATGCTATCAATCCCATACAGCCCACGGCCAGCACTGTAGGAGATGAAAAGGCAAAGAAGAAAATAAAAACCTGAGGCTCACAAGTTTGCATCCTCAAGAACTGTTTATAATATCTGTATTCACAGTTAAAATCAAAATTAGCAGTTATCAGCTAAAGAGGTTAAGTGTTCAAGTTCTTATGAAAAATTAACGAGAGTATTCTTGGCATGGCTGACTTTCTCCTGGCATTCACCCAAAGCAAAGAGTAGCTGAAAGGTTGCTTAATACCTCCTAAAACTTTTTACCATGATTTTAGAAGTTGTAACAGCAGCTTTCCATCAAAAGGACTTGTATATCTGGTAGCTGAGATGGAGTCCAACAGTGTACAAGATATCATTGTTGTCATAAATTTGATACAAAGAGTAAAATATCTAACTAAATACATCTTCTCATATGAGTCCATGTGAACGTGGAAAACAGAACTTGTTACATTTTAAGATAATTCCATGGCGACCATCATTATTTTCTCTTGCCTGGTTTAAGTTTTTTCATTAAGCACACATTTAAACCCTGTATTAGATCTCTCATACAACTTGAAAACAACAGCAAAGAGCCACTTCAAAGAATAAAGGCTGACACACCCATAGGATCTAAAAGAATACATACTGACCCAGCAATAATATGCCTCATTGTCCCTGACTCTTCAGAATAGGTAATACAGGTATTATCCTCCTACATTTTTTCCACAGTGGATGTAGGAAGATACCTTGTCAGATCCAATTCAGAGATACTTAATGATTTTCAGAGAAGCTGGGATACCATATTTTTCAAGACCCAACGTTTTCCCCTCCATGCTCCTTCTGTTTGGCACTGTCTCAAATACACTTTTCAGTTGTTCTTATATTTCTATCTCTATGTGTAAAAGAAGTACATGTCACAGCAAACAGTTTCTCTCTCATCTGAAAGCCCTCGTTTTATTTATACACATCACAGTTATTGGCTGAAAAGAGAGTTAACTGAAATCAGTGACAGTATTTTCACTTCCTTCCAAAGGGTCAACACTTCGTCCCAAATGCTCCTCTGCTGTCTTGAGGATTCCATCCCCTCACCACCGGCAGAGTTTACAAATTCCACATTTATTTAAGCCAAGACTCTGGCTGATGATTCCTGTTGGATATAGAGGCTACAGTTCCACAGCTGCAGCTAAATCCAAAAGGAATTATGAATCAGAGACCTCAGCTGCCACGATTTACAGCCTGGTATATTGATATAAACTGCAATCAATGCGGGATTATGCTAACACGCCAGACGGTAAGCAGGTCAGGGGCAGGCATATCCCTCTACTCTGATACCTCCGCTGTCAATATCTTCAAGATGAATCAGCGCAACAGAACTCACATATCAGAACTCCAAATGACTTAAGAGAAGTAAAATACATTAACAGCTGTTAAAAAAAGGACACCAACTCTGGTTTAAGCAACATCTGAATTACAAACTATTAGAAGACTAGAAAGCTAGGAGAGTATCCTAAGGAAATATCATCTTATGCTATGCTTACTCTTTTCTGACAATTTCCTAGGTATCTGCTTTTGGCCACCATTAGGAGGAGCAGGATGCTGGGCTAGATGAACCTTTGATCACACTCTGTATCACTGGGATTTTTTTGTTTGCTTTTGGTTGCTTTGTTGTTGGGGTTTGTTTTGTTTGTTTTGTTTTTAAGGCAAAGCCTACAACAATTTTTATTTCTCACGTGGAATAAAATGGG
Source organism: Charadrius vociferus (assembly GCF_000708025.1). NCBI lineage: Eukaryota > Metazoa > Chordata > Aves > Charadriiformes > Charadriidae > Charadrius > Charadrius vociferus. The sequence continues at coordinate 1,959,408 of NW_009648526.1, read as the reverse complement.
ATTCTATTTGGTCCCCTTACTATCGTAGATCATAGAATGGTTTAAGTTGGAAGGGACCTTCCTTGAAGATCATTGAGTTCCAACCCCCCTGCCATGGGCAGGGACACCTCCCATCAGACCAGGTTGCCCAAGGCCACGTCCAGCCTGGCCTTGAACGCCTCCAGGGATGGGGCCTCAACAACTTCTCTGGGCAACCTGTTCCAGTGCCTTACCACCCTCAAAGTAAAAAATTTCTTCCTAATGTTTAATCTAAACCTGCCCTCTTCCAGTTTAAAGCCATCCCCCCTTGTCCTATCACTACATGCCCTAGTAAAAAGTCCTTCCCCAGCTCTCCTGTAGGCCCCCTTTTGGTACTGAAAGGCCACAATAAGATCTCCCCGAAGCCTTCTCTTCTCCAGGCTGAGCAGCCCCAACTCTCTCAGTCTCTCCCTGCAGGAGAGTTGCTCCAGCCCTCGGATCATCCTCACGGCCCTCCTCTGGATGCACCCCAACAGGTCCATGTCCATCTTATGTTGGGGACTCCAGAGCTGGATGCAGTACTCCAGATGGGGTCTCACAAGAGTGGAGCAGAGGGGTAAAATGACCTCCTTTGACCTGCTGGCCACACTTCTTTTGATGCAGCCCAGGATACGGTTTGCCTTCTGGGCTGCGATCGCACATTGCTGGCTCATGTTGAGCTTCTGGTCAATCAGCACACCCAGGTCCTTCTCCTCAGGGCTACTCTCCAGCCATTCCCC
>NW_009648526.1:1953675-1957637 GCF_000708025.1 Charadrius vociferus | reverse complement strand
ACCAGTTCTTGTGTTTCCTTCCAGAGAGGGCCCACATCTTCCCTAGTCTTTCTTTTCTCGCTGACATACTTAAAGAAGGAATTTTTTTTGTTTGTCTTAATGTCCCTGGCCAGATTTAGTTCTATCTGGGCTTTAGCTTGTCTAACCTGATCCCTGGCTGCTCGAACAATTCCTCTGTATTCCTCCCAGGCTACCCACCCCTGTTTCCACTCCTTATAGGCCTCCTTTTTGCTTTTTATCATGTCCAGGAGCTCCTTGTTCATCCATGCAGGTCTCCTGGCTTTTCTGCCTGCCTTCCTCTTTGTAGGGATGCATCGTTCCTGAGCTTGGAGGAGGTGATCCTTGAATATTAACCAACTGTCTTGGGCCCTTCTTCCCTCCAGCACTTTATCCCGTGGCACCATACCAAGCAGAGTCTTCAAGAGGCCAAAGTCAGCTCTCCCAAAGTCCAGGGTGGTCAGTTTGCTGCGCACTTTCCTCGCTGCCTCGAGGATCTCAGACTTGACCATTTCATGGTCACTACAGCCCAGGCTACCCTTGAGTTTGACACTGTCTACCAACTCATCCTTGTTGGTAAGAACAAGGTCCAGTATAGCTCCTCTCCTCATTGGCTCCTCAACCACTTAGAGAAGGAAGTTGTCGTCAATGCAATCCAGGAACCTCCTGGATTGCCTATGCCTGGCTGTGTTACCCTTCCAACAGATGTCAGGGTGGTTGAAGTCGCCCATGAAGACCAGGGTCTGTGAACGTGATGTCACCCCTATTTGTCATAGAGGGCTTCATCCGCTCAGTCTTCTTGGTCAGGTGGCCTGTAGCAGACTCCCACTGTAGTGTTCCCTGCTCGCAATTTCCCTTTAATCCTGACCCATAGGCTCTCAGTTGGCTCTGTTACTATTCCACAGGCTTCTGGAAGAAATGGGCACAGCAATAGACTGGCAGTATTTATTCCCATGCTTTACTTTCAGCTGATGCAGAGCAGCAAATTTACTGTCTTGGAGTGTCCTTGATAGGGGACTTGAAAAGTTCAGCTTGGGTGAAGCTTAACTGAACTAAAATCAGAGGAGAGAAAAGGTAAAATGGCATAATGGCATCTATATTGTTGAAGGTATTTGTTCACCTTCTGTTCAGTAATTCCCATAGTTTGAAGCTCTGGTGAAACTTTATTTTTGGCAGTATGAGCACTATGGACAGGTCCAGCTTCTGCTCTGCAGAAATGGGTGTGCTTTCTTGCCCAAAGTCCTGTCTATAAGATACATGACACAAGCACAGTTGCACCATAAAATGAATGATGAGTGATGAAATGAGTAGAGCAAATCTGGGCTAACAGACTACTTAGTGGGCAGCTGTCCAAGTACAATAAACTCAGAAGCTAACTTTAAGGTCAAAGAGTAGTTTTACATAGCAGGGGACAAATCCTGAAGATGGAATAAAAAATAAACTTACAAAACCACAAAGTGGAAACAAACATTTGGGGCAAAGCTAATAGGTATTGTGGCATGGAGAACGCTGAAATCTGTGCTTTGGATGCAAGAAATCAATTAGCATCAAGGAACTGTTAACTGTTAAAGCTAATACTAGAAATAGTAAGTCAGAAAATACTGCTGCACACTCCAGTCCCACAGACTGCGTTACTGTGAAGCACTCATCACGGCTGCCAAATAGTAAAGCTCAAGAGTAAGTTAGATGTTACACATTGGGAGTTGTTGATACACAGGTAAATCCCATAGAGGGACTGAAGCCCGTTTCTCTTATCTCGTAATAAACAAAGACACTCTGAACATTGTTTCTTATATGGATTTTAAAAGATTAAATATAATATTCTGGATCATCTACACATTCATTTAACCTTGTAGTTCAACATACCTGCAAAGACCTTGATAAAGATCTCCTAATTCTTACACTGATATACACAAGATTCAGTCCCCAAAACTGATGGGTTCAACTTTAAAAAAACCCTGCGGAGTGAAGAATCTTTCTCCACAAATTCAAATAGGACTGAGATTAATTTCTAAAAGCCCCACGCCCAGCTCTCCCAACACCATCAGCTATTTAGACTTCAAAGATCTTTCCTCTGTCTTAATAACTTAGTATTATTTTTCATATGGTACCAAAGTTAGATGATGAAAATACAATGCACTTTTTTCCCTCAAATAAATTATAACTATTAAAGTTTTTCCATAAATTGTATCCCTTTACCCGTTAGTTGAAAAAAAAAAAAATCACATTTCACTATCATATCACAATGCAACAACCAACAACTAGTTTCACATAGCCAGTAGGAGTAAAGTTGGTAGGAGAGTAAATTTTATTCCCTAGTAGGAGAACTTCTGAGCTCCTCAAGCATTGGCGTTCCTCAGTGAAATCCTGTTTGACAATGAATTTTCACCCTTTCTCTTGCAAAGAAAATAATAGATATACTTTACACTCATAACATGGTTCAGAAATGAAGTGATGCTTTCATCCTTAAGTTTTATATAGTTATTTTAAAAAAGCAGACATTTGGTATTGGATTAAACTTCTTGATCCCAAGAGATGCAGGACTGAGTCACAGATCACACTCAGAATAAAGTGAAGAATAAAAGTATAAATTGATTCAAAATACTGCTTTCTTAAGAGACTACAGAAAAAAAAAATTTCAAGATCTTTAGAACTTGAGTAAGGTGAAAATGCGTTTGTGTGTTCTTTCTCTGTGATGTTGTCAAGTTATGAGGAGCTTTATTGTTAACAGAACTTCCTGCAAGAGCTTATCTATGTCATTAATTGACACTATACTTATGCGGTGTATTGTGGGTAATACTCTGAATACAGATAATAATTTCCTATTATAGGGGCTTAATTAAACTTGTTTTAAGGGATGTAAGCAGCTATTAAGGTACTAGCTTCCAAAACAAAAGCTTGAAATAAGCATGGCCTTTATATAGACCCCAGAATGTATATCACATTTAGCTAAAGGACAAGGCCTAAGTTCTACTTTATTGTATGATCACCTATTGGTTCACAGACAAATTCTTATCCTACAAAAGTTGAAAGTAATTTTGGATATTTAAGAAAAGTTTGCCGTTTCGTTTTGATCATATTGACCAAACCTAATTAGATATAAAACCAGTATATGGGAAGAATGCATTCCTTGTTCTGAAAAAAAAACCCCAATATACAAAGGAGATTATTTCCAACATTTTGAAAAACTAAAGCTTAATGTGCAGTCCCTAAAAGAGAGAGAAATAAATTCCTCAATCCTAACAATCTGTGACAACAATATTCAGTATTCTTCTTGTTGAAATCCTTTAACTAGAACGGAATGCAGAACGTTCTTTCATAATGGTCCTGCCCTAAACCGTTGATATTATTGCTAATACTTCTGTACAGGAACTTAGTTTTGACATTAGAGTAGTCACAGTCATTAAAAAATTTAAGCAGTTGACTAACAAAGGAGCTAAGCTTGAAATTACTTTTTTTTTTAACCATCTTTCAGTGACAGAAGGTTATGGTATTGTTTACCAGCGCAGTAAGGGATGAAGGACTACAAGCTGTCTTCATATCAATGGCCTTACAGTGGATTAATAATTTTTGAGCTATTCGCTGCTTTGGGTAAAAGATATGTTAACAGCTGTGACTGACCCAGTAAAGGTTTCCTGTACAGCACAGACCTGTTGGTCCAAAGGATATTTATTGGCAAAAAGACAAAATAATGTATAAAAGATATAAACTTATCACACGAGAATCATTAATTTTTCTAATTCTTGCAAAGAATTTAAAAGGAATGGTACAAATATTCCTACGCTTTCTGGAACTGTCTAGTTTTGGTGAAATGACATTTCTTACCTTTCGCCCATTAGGATATTTTTATCTATACTCAAATGAGAGCTCAGTGCAGGTACGATACACTGTGCCTGAAATATTGTAACTGCCTGTAGCACGAACAAGCTGTCTAGGACAGCAGCAAGAAGTTTTTCCCTACAGAT
>NW_009648526.1:1948507-1953646 GCF_000708025.1 Charadrius vociferus | reverse complement strand
ATGATCAATTCTACTTCACAGTCTTGAGTAGGGCTTGTATGGACCCATCTTCCTTGACTCTCTTTAGATATAGTGCTGAATACAGTGATGTGTTAGGTTCACCACAAATGCTTCATCAGATAAGCTGCCACCCTACACCATCAATTCATCTTCCCTTCATCTCTGCCAGGAACTAGACCACAAAAAACCTAATTATTCTAGAGTTTTGCCAAGTCAGGACTCACCTACTAGGGATCAAATATTTTTTATTTATTTGTAACTAAACTGGAAGCTGGGAAATTCATTAGTTCAAAATGTCAGCCAAAACCCAACAGGATATGGAGGGGAGAAAAGCATAAATAAGTTTTCAGTGAAAGGAAAATGCAGTTTCAGTGCAGTTTTGCAGATAGAGTTGGATCTGCCTTATGCTGGCTTTTGGTGTCACATGACATTTTTAGATAATTTGGGTTGTACCTGTCTGTACTTCAGTTATAAAGCAAAATTCTCTGTAGAGATTCCCAAATATTTGGGCTGTTACTAAATTCTGAAGAAAGTTAAAATAAGTCAAAAGAACAGCTTTCGACATTACAATAAACCATTTCCCCTTAGTCACAGCAGCAACAATAATACCCTATTTAGTCTGATCCTGCTAGCATTCATCAGCCCCACGCTGTTCATTCATGTTAAATTATTCTTTCTTCTTCATTACAGACAAACATAGGACTTGAAAGCTATAATCAAAACCACTCAAAACAAACTCTGATGAAAACAATACTATCTTCCAATAAAATCTGATTTTGTTTTTTCTAGACCGGCAGTTTAGCATAGCAATTCATATGCAACTCCCAGTAGTAAAACGTCATAATTTCTGTTCTGTAACTGGTAGGTAGCCTGTACAGGGAAGAACATGACAGATGTTCCATATGTATCCATATATGTATATACACACATACCATTTTTTTGGAGATCAGGACTTGATCAGCTATGTTTTCCTTTCAGCCCATATAAGCAGACAGTTCCTTTACTAAACTATTCAAAACTCTGTTTGGAAATTGTGATTCTTACTGTGGTACTCTTTGCTGTATACTCGCTGTATTTATTTGTCCAAAAACTTACAACCATTTTCCACCCAGTTCAGTCCTGAGATTGAGAGGACTGAATTAGAAATTGAGAGCTGTGGCACCGTACGTAATCACTAGTGGTTCTTAAAAAATTACCGTTTAAGTTATAGTAAAATTACAAATATTTAACAATTGTAAACTTATGTCACAGTACCTGTATTTGATCAAAATAAATCATTGCATAGTTGTTGGCATTTTTGTCATTAAAAACCCAAAGCATCTCACTATTTAACATAAAAAAAAGTTTTACTTTTTCTTCTTTTTTTCATTCCTAGGCATAAAAAAATCTGGAATCACAGCCACTCTTTAAGGTCTGTGTAAGTAAATTCATTTCCAGATGAAAATGAAGAAAATGAAGAGGTGAGGTTTCACTGTTGTGTTTTTTAAATCACTCAGTATTGAACATACGTTTTAGGTTACTGGGATACTTCATTTTCTTGAAGTTCTTTGGATTATATAGTATTTCAGATTAGATGAGTCTGGTTTACAGTATAATTAAACCTCTGTAGGTAAATGTGGTAAATAAAACACCTAGCCAGCTTTTATAACTTACAATGCTGGTCTGATCTCATGAAAGTTTGGATGAATTTTTTGAAGACTGAACTAGGGGGTGAGGAAGGGAAGAAGAAACGTATCATTGCTGCAAATTACAACCACAAAATTTAGCCAGTGGATTTTGTAAAAACTTAAAAACGGGACCATGCAAGTTAATGAAAATAATTACGAGACAGCCACACTGTCTGAAGACCCACAAATCTGCACTTGGGTAGCAATATATAGTTTTTGCTGGAGTGGAAAACTGAAATTGGAGAACTAAAATTGTATATGAATACTGGGAGAAAATACCAGCATTATAAAAGTAATTATAGGACTGGATTTACAGCTTTTCCTGGTCCTCAGTATATTAAAATGACACCAAAGAAATGTCTAGCACTTTCTCTGAAAATGAAAGTAGGATTAAAAGAGCCTTAATATGAGCTACAAATACTATATTAAGAAACGAAAAAAAAAAAAAGAAAAAAAAAAAGCCAAATCCCTCCTCCATAGGAGAAAACCTGAAGCTGTCAGAAAATGTTGGGATAGACTAGGCTATACTAAAAGACTATATCCACTCAAATTTTGACAGATTGCGTGCTCAAGTAAGTATGCATATTAGTGTCATGAAAATTTTGAAATTATGCTTGCTAATCATGTTTCTATAGTAAAGATATGAATTAATCACACATTAGGATATATTGACAGATGCTCAGATTCTGGTTGAGGCAGCAAACCAGACTTTGTGACTACAAGCTTTGAACCTCCCTCTGCCTTCTTCTGATCACAAATCTGTTGAATGCTTCATCCCCAGATGCAAGCCAAAGCAGACCAACAGATACTCTAAATTGTGCCAACAGGGCTCTGGGGCCATCTCAGCTTTTTGAAAAAATAAAATTGCTTGCAAAGAAGTTCTGACCTCATTTCTTTTTTCTGTCATGCTTCTTGTCACATTACAGAGAGATGATGCTAGCCAACTTTGTGCTAGCCTCAGGCAATGTGGCCTCAAAGCATCACCATTTCAACTTGTAAATTCCCCCCCCCCCCTTTTTTTTTTTTTTCCCTCCAAAATTTTGAAAGAAAAAAACCCCAAAACCAAAAACCAAAACAGGCAGCCCCTCTCCCCCCCCAAAACACTTAAATTATTTCCTAAGGCCTAAAAGCTATTAAAAACCTAGCATTAGCAAAACAGCATTAAAACTACATTTGCTGATATTCTTGACCTTTACACCAGAGCAAATCAGCAGTAATACTAATGACAAAGTATTCACAGTGCTGCAAAAGTTGTCTAGAAGGAAAATCTGGTCTCAACATTTACAGGGAAGAGAAAAATCTGAATGTCCTCAAAATTAATGCTCCCTTAGCAGAACTGTTGCAGTACCATAAAACCAAGGACTCATTTTGAATTCCCTCTATCCTTGAAGTCTACGGAAATGGTTTCCTTAGTATCAACATGACCATAATGAAGAGACCGACAAGGGAAAAAAAAAACCAATTTGCATAAAGCTTGTGAGAATTTATAAGGTGGAGATAGGAAGTTCTACAAGACAAACTGATTTGCAAAAACAGGATAGAGACCTTCCTAGAACCAGATGAAGTAATAACATGTTACACTTCGTTTACCTTTGACAACATGCATCTCTGTGGTTGTCATTATCATAGGATTATAGCATCTAATCAAAATAATATAAATCTCCTGGAGCAGAAAGATTTAAAACATATTAAAAGCAATACTGAATCATCAGTGACACCCTAATGAAGGTGGTGAGACTCTATTTTACAAAAAAAACCCAAACCAAAACAAACAATAAAAAAACCCCCAAACCCCCACCTTAATTTCTCTTTTAAATCCAGATATTAATGTAGCTGTGAACTTTCAGCATGCTGTATCATCATGGAATCGTGGCCAAACGGCTTTACTACATTTCCACCTCTGATTAACTAATAATTTTTGCAGACGTGGTATCACATGGATTTAGAAATATATCCACGCAAATACATCACTGACTGTTCCCAGCCTATACATGTTTGAGTCCAGGTAGCATCCAAATGAAAACTTTTTCAATTACAGTCAAAACAATTTATTTCTGCACCACATGCTGGATCAGAAAGTCTTTCATAAGACAGTTAAACATAAACCAAGGAGAGTTCAGTCAATACAAAAAGTGCAGAAAAGACTTGGACTCTGGGAGGCTGCGGGTTCCTTATTTGTGTGGACAATTAGTACAGCATGCTTCTGAGAGTTACATTGAAGGATGAAATGGAAGAAGTGAAGAAATCATCAAAAGAGACAGCAGATCGGAAGCATGAGAAACAAGAACAAAAACTTGAAGAGAACAACTTTAATTAGACTTCGTAGTAGCTAGTAAGCAGGTGAAAGGAGTCTTGAACCTCTCAGCAAATCATCACATGCATCATTCTTGACTTGTAACATTTCAACCAGGGATTCTTGAAAAGCTAAGCAAGAAGTAAGCAGTTCTACTAACTTCAAGTTATTGATGAAGTTTGACAGATATATACAGAAAGATACGAGTCTAGTTCAAATCCATTTGTGTCATTTGGGCATTTTTTAAAAAAAGTACAATCTTCAGGATTTTCATCTAATTCTTCTAATGTATCAAGTCCATATTGACACAATTTTTTGCACTGAAAATCCCCAAATTGCCTGTTGGCCATGTTACAATTCTCAAAGGCATCCCTCTGTTTCTATTTGTAGAGTTTCTTCTAGTTACAAGAGGGAAAAAAAAAAAACACCAAAAACCAAAAAAACCCCAGTAATCCCTTTCATATCTTATTTCGGTGGCTAAAGCACTTACCTAGAGCATAGGACAGTTTATTCTAACCCTTAAGAGCATTACCACTTTCCAAGCACTATCCTAACTCTTATTCTATAAATTTAGGAGATAATCTGTTTCTCCCATACCTCCTCCTGATGCACCTGCACCATTCTGTAAGAAGGAGAAAGGGATTCATAGGCTGCTAATGCCCTTCCCTTACATTTTCACATAAACAGTCTTTGGTGCAGGGTTTTGATATTAGAATTTTATTTTCAAGACCATAAAGATCAAAGTAGACCCAAATTGCAACTTCCAGACACATCTACAAATCTCAGCAAAAGCATGATAGCAATAAAATAATGTTTCTGAGGTTGTGAAAAGTAAATGTACAGATACTAAGAGATAAACTCAGAAACTTAGATTCTCAGGGCGCTCTGTTACTCAGGAGCTGTTCCATCAGCAGTGAATAAAACTGTTCACGTGTACAAGTCATCCTTATGCCACAAAGAGCTACTTCAGACAAGCACTATCTGTAAAATCACTTCCATCTATTATTCTGCTCTATAACACAAAATATGATTAAAAGTGAGGTTCTTCCTAGACTTCTTTTACTGAACACTAAAGAGTAGTATATAGCAAAAAGATCCAAATTCAAGAATGACTAATAGTCTTTTCCTGCGAGAAAAAATTGTCTGAATTAAGCATGCCAATGATGTATACCAAAGAAA
>NW_009648526.1:1928773-1948469 GCF_000708025.1 Charadrius vociferus | reverse complement strand
ACAGATGAGTACATAAGATAAAGATATTTTGTTATGATATTAGTGGTGTAATTTATGCTCAGTTAGTAATTTGCCATAACTCCACCTGTCTCTTTAAATAGGTTAGTTTTCTACTCAATCTGTACTTCCCCCTGCAATCTTTTCCTTATGATTTTAAGCTCAAGGTCATCTTAGCAGAAGCATCTAGATCCGTTGGTTTTTTTCTCTATGTATATGTAAAAATAACAAATACTTGCTTAAAAATTATATATGGTCAAGTGGTGCCCATTTTGTTATTTAAAAAAGAAGTGTTACTAAAACTCATTCCAATTATCATCTGCAAAATACTAAGGACATAAAATATTCTAGTTTTAAATGAGCTGCACCATCTCATCTGAAATACTAGGGCAGTACTATAGCTACTATCAACAAGTTTATGTATTACATCAGCTGGTTTTGCAACTTGCCTTCAACTTTTTTAATTGCTGAAGTTTGGCAGTGTCAGAGAGTTCTTACACATACGTACTCATTCACCTGAATACTTTTAAGAGATTAAAGAAACTAACCAGACTTCAGGGAAGAACCGCAATTTTGAAACTGCATCTTATACAGGAAACTATCTCCTTCCTTTTGTGTAATGAATCAATGACTAGATGAATTCATACAAGACAGTAATACTTCCTGCCTCTCCTTTGCCCAGCATTCAAATCAGTGCATAGTAAAGATCATAGAAAACAACTGAGCCTCTAAGGACTTTACTGGTTTCAGTTCCTACCATAAAAAAGACGATCGTTTGCTTGGAGCCCTCAGCACAGGAAAGACATGGACCTGTTGGAGTAGGTCTACAGAAGTGCCACAAAAATGATCAGAGGGATGAAGAACCTCTCCTGTGAGGAGAGGCTGAGAGAGTTAGGGTTGTTCAGACTGGAGAAGAGAAGGCTCCAGGGAGACCTTATTACTGCCTTTTGGTACTTAAAGGGGGCCTAGAGGAAAGAAAGGGACAAACTTTTTAGCAGGGCCTGTTGTGATAGGACAAGGGGTAATGGTTTTAAACTAAAAGAGGGAAGATTTAGACTAGATTGAAAGAGAACATTTTTTACAATGAGGGTGGTGAAACACAGGCCCAGGATGTCCAGAGAAATAGTCAATGCCCCATCCTTGGAAACATTCCAGGGCAGGTTGGACGGGGCTCTGAGCAACCTGATCTAGTTGAAGATGTCCCTGCTCATTGCAGGGGGGTTGGACTAGGTGGCCTTTAAAGCTCCTTTCCAACCCAAACCATTCTATGATTCTGTGATTCACAGCTGTTACTTGTTACAGTGTATTTTAATCTTGATTATAGTGGGAGTTTATACTAATTCCACTGAAGTATCTTGTTGGTCTTTAGTTGCCTTAACTGGGACAAAATGCCAATGTAAATGAAGTCTAAGTTTTACCTACTCTATGTATTTAAGGCAGCTCTACTGCATACTGAAGAGAAGTGACTTTTACCTCAAATATGCAGTTAATCAGGGCTAAGTCCTTCACTGAATCAATCCAGGATGTTTTTTCTTTATCATCAAATGTAAGCACATTTTTCTGTATTATTACCATGAGTCATTTTAATGAAGAATATCTAGAAATTTCAGTATATAAACTGTTGTAAAGCAAAATGTGATTTCTATACTCATACCTTGTCAGGTGAAGTACAAAATGCTTTATCAGGGAATGGAAAAGTAGCCATGCAATCTACCAGCACACTGTGCTGAAAAAGTTCATTTTGTTGTTGGAAAAAAATAAATTCCAGCGGAACTAGACAAGAACTCTTACCTGGACCAGAAAAATAGGAGGAAAACTAAGCATGAATACCATATAGAGGTATACTGGTGATTATCTGTAGTAGCATTACTAAAAAGAAAGAAACAAACCCCAAACTTGTTACTCCTAGTCTATAACTACCTTGAAATATGAATTACACATTAAAACCTTTGCTGAAATGAGAGGTATCAGAGATATGTCGACTGTGGGAAGTTTGAAGCCAGGCTAAGACTAGTTACCGGTTAATATTTCAATCAGAAAAAGCTACGAATAAATTAGTATCTGAATGCACTCTCTCACTTCAGTAATACTGATAAGAATACATAGTCTGTAGAGAAATAAGACAACTGGAAAAACAACTAGATATGGTCTGATGTCTAGAGGGTTTTCTAGTTAGCGGTGTTCTAAAATTCTCTTTATATTGTTTGCACTTGGCATCCACAAGTTTAACAGTCATTCTAAGTTAGCATGCTTCAAAACCCACTTCCAATTGCTTTTTTGATTAGCAGTAGATATTTTAACAAATCAGCTTATAAATGACAGAAGAAGAAACCACAAGACGTTTCCAGTTGCTTTCATCACAAAGTGGTACGCTTCTCTGAAAGAATCTAGTGAAATGATAATAAATCCTGTTTTTTGCATGAGAAATTAACATGTTCCTTATGGCAACAGTCAACTAGAATCCAAGGAATTATCTGAAGCGGTTGCTTTACCTGCAGGACGCTGAGGCTTGTATTGTTTAGTACTCAGTGTTCTGTATTTTGACATGAACGAACACGTTCGTGAATTATCTTTTATCAAACTTTGAATTCATCTGGGTCCAACAGCTGCCTCTTTGCATAATTTGGGATAAAGAGTGACTCACCCTTCCTCTTTGGAAATTAAAGGAAAACAAGGAGAAAAGCAACTTTGGCAAAGGTTTGGCTGGAGCAGGTGGCGATGGCCTTGCAGCCATTTGAGGTGTCGGGACTGTTTGAGGGGTGGGGTGCAAAGGAAGAGAACGACAACAACAACAGAGACCATATTTTTAAACTTGGGAGGACCTAATAGTATCAAGTGCTGGAATGAAGGAGCTTGGAGCACATATGATCCTGTGTACCTACGTTTTAGGTTTGGTGGGAAGACAGAGGGAAAGTGCATAAGCAAGGTAATATGCTAAAGAAGGGCTACACCATAAATTCTGATCATTGCCATTTAGGCTGAAAACTGGTAGTCTGTGGATACAGGCACATATAGAAGGATCGAAGCGATAGCATATATTAAGGGGGGGAGGGGGGAAGCAACTGGGGGTCTGTAGGCAAGTTATTTCCATGTTATTCCTGGTAGTAGAGCACATACAGCAGTTCATATTCTTTTTAAAACATTTTTAAATGCTGTTAATTGTTTTTTTTTCCCCCAAATATTCAGTTAGAAGCACTATATAAAGGTAAGAAATTACAAAACTTATTAAAACAAAAAATCATTTCAAGCACACAGACCAAAAAAAGTAACAGCACAAAAGGGGATTGGTGCACAACAAGGTGATCAATATCCTTTACAGACATGGAAAGGCTGACCCACGAAACTCTCATATCTCACAGAGAAATAAACCATAAATATACATCTGCCTGGGAAGATCCATTTCAGATTTAAATTGAGAGTAGAAGAATCCACTGGGAGATCCAGCAGGAGAATACAGTTCCGCTAATATATATGTGCGCTGAAAACACATATTTCAATCTTATTATAGGAAAACTGCATTTTTAGTACTTTTTCTTGCATCTTTACTGAAACAGCCCCGACTTTGGGTATATGAACTAGAAATTCTCCTATGCACAAATTCTCCATACAAGAACAAATTTGAGCCTTCTAGTAACAGTTAAGAGGACCGAAAGTACACAAAGATTGTTGGCTATCAACTGGAAGTAAAGATTAATATACTGATCTGGATTGATCAAATTTTGTTGGAACACAGGAGAATAGCTACATTACCAGAACTAACGAACTGGGCAAAGCTGTATTGACAGTGAAACATTAGTCTTTGTGTATAGTCTTTGGATAATTACATGCTGCAGCCATAGACAAACTGTGCATGTTATGTAGGTTAGACATTAAATTCTCTACTCCCTTCCTCACCTCCAATAACAACCCAACAACCCTGACACAGAAGATGATAAAGTTGAAGGCACACAAGAAAAAAAAACACCTGTAATTGACTATTTTTTGTGTACTTCTGAAGATATTATGCGTAACAATCATCTATTTGAATTTGTCAGAGAATTCAAGAAAAATAAATTTGATTCACCATTGAGAACATGCTCCTGAAGGAAAGGAGTAATCATCTGCATGCAGCACCATCTGTGTACCATTAGCAAATTTCAGAATGGATTAGGCCATGTGGTAAAATTATCGGTCTCTGACATCACTGCCATCAGGCAAGCAGTGAATTAATACAGAGCAAGTCTCTAGAAAAAGTAAAACACTACTATTCTAGATTCACATACATGATGAAAAACCCAGCTGACCTCCATGTACTTTTCAAAAATACTGAAAGGATCAATTGTAAAGTGTCTCATTTTCAATAAAATGGAGAAGAAAAACATAAAATAAAGAAGATATTATTTGATACTGTCATATAAAGAACAGGAAAGATGGAAGGTTTGCCTTTTAACAGAAAAGTAGCATGAGAAGCCATACATAAACTGTATTTGGTCTTTGCCTTTTCTTTCTCATCCTGGCTTTTCGCTCATTTCATTCTCAAGTGGAGATCATTGCAGCGAATGAAGAGTTGGTCTGTGCCATGAACTTGGGATTTGCTGGTGCATGTGATGTGGGTTCACAGCATTGTGCTATGAGAGAGAGGGAAGAGTAAGGCAGAAGAGAAGCAATCAAGATATTTCTATATGGATAAAGCAAGGTATCAAGGTTTGCAAGGGAAAGAATCTCCCCTCACTTCAAACAGCAAAACCTTTTAGGGAGAACAAGATGGAAAAGGAGTCATAGCTAAGGCTGTAGCCTGTTACGCTGGCAGTGAAGAGGCTAAGGGATTCTAACAATTCGGCATTACTTTTTGCATGCAGGAGTACAGTGGAAAGTGTGATTAAAACAGATCCGCAACAGTCTATGAGATGTCAGGGCTCTTCAGCTGAACGAGAAGCTAAATTACAATTGCATCACTGTTTTCAGGGAGGCCTAGTGAAACAGAAGCTTGCACAAAGATATTGCAGACTGTAAAGGGAGTAGAGGCCCAGTCTAAACTTTGCCAGCAAAAGAAGGAAGGTTTAATCTAAAAACATGAGCTAGTATCGAGCTACTGTCAGTCATTTGAAGTAGTCCTGTACAGTGGTTACAGGGTATCTGTACAAGGGACTGACACACCTTATTCTCAAAGGATTCAATATTTGAATTTATTCACCTGTGAATGGAAGAGAGAGCGTAAAAAGATCAACTTGTCTGTATGCTCCTTGTCAGTGGGAAAAGGTCTCCTTACTTCTATGAGATTGTTTTTTGTGTGCAACCTACCAAAAATAAGAATTCTGCACACTCTTGCGCACTGCTTTTCTAAGTCCTACACCTACTAGGAAACTGTAATTAAGTAATTGGCTACGGAAAGTAGCGCATACAGCAAAACTGTAGTCACGCACAGCTTCCTGCATGCATAGTTATCAATACTTGATTGTCAGTACCTACACTCACAGAGTCTGCTTACAAAATTCTATTCCTAAACTACACATTAACTCGATGTTAAACTGTTTCTCTTCTGGTTTTGCAGATCGCAAGCAACATGACAGAATGAGTTCTCTTATTATGCTTACTCATATCGAGGGGGAAACAACAGAAGGCAATGGAGCAACAAGAAGAAGGTTACTTGAAGAAATGGAAATAAGGAAAAGAAGAAAAATCATATGAAATTGAAATTTTTCCTTAAGATTTCGGTTACGTTAAGCAAAATTTCTCTAGCTTGCGCAATGAAAGCCCAACCACATGCAGTGATCAAAACCGGGTCATTAAAAAACACAGATAATACATCCAAGACAGTTTTGGGCTAGCATTATTTTCAGTGTCAGATTTCTGATATTCCTAGTGAAAAAACAAACACATTTCCTCTTATTCTAAGAATACAGCACTGAACATAATATACAATTCTGCACTGAACAGCACCTATAAAAGTATCTGAGAACGTAAATTTCTAACATCAAAATGAGTTCAAATTCTTGAAACACAGTGTAAGTACTGTTCTCTTACTAGTTCTAAAAACTCTGCAGACCTATACACCAAACTTCTCAAAAATAGTTGTTAAAAGGCATGAAAAGCTTTTTTTTTTTTTTTAAAAAAAAATAAATGCATATACCCCAAAGTTTTATGCCAGGCTTACACACTAATGCTTCTGAGTATAATCATTCTTAGTTTCAGCAGACTACAGCTTACTATGCAGTTTTTAAGATGTCAGATTCCTGCTTCTCATCGGTAAGGTATGTTACTTTTTGTGGTGCCTCAAATCATAAATTACTCAAATCTGAGGCCATCAAAGCCTATGAGTAAATATGATTTGACATTGCACAGCACAAAAGAGAAAAGGATATACCTTCTCTGCAGACATGACAAAAAGAATTTGAGGCAAGTATCAGAAGCTGCCTCTGTGATGCCTTCTGATTCTGATATGCATGAATTTTTTCAACAAAGAAGCCACCAAATATAAATTGTCACACATCAAATCAAAAGGTTACTGTCATAATTTACCGGCACAGTTGCAATGTTCTAATCGAAGCCTTCCATGATTCCATTAGAAGAATAATGTGAACACCAGTATAGAGAGTTTTAGTAAAGGTTTTTATGGCTAATACATTGCTCCAAAAAATATTCAAATTGGTAATCTAATCAAGACAAAAAAAAAGTTGCTTCAGATGTGCTAGTTTCATGTTGACAAACAATATAATTCAAATAGAAATACTAATTTCTTGCATTTGGAAGTCACGAAAGAAAATCCACCACACTTACATTGTTCTATTTTTAAAACAGAGGGATACAGTACTTAGAAAATCCCATTCAAAGGAGTAGTTGTTTTGGCATAGCAAGAAACAGTGCTGATCAATATACAAGGCAAAAGTTTTTATAGTTTTACTAATGACCTTTTCAACCTTATAAGAAAACTGCAACTAATCAAAATCAACTGATCAAAGTGAAAGCAATGTGTCATTTGTGAGCCAAGGGAAGTACACTATAATTTTATTCTAATGCCAAAGAGCACATTAATGAAAAAACACATCAATTACCTCTTACAATATTTTAAATGTTTCACATTGCATTCAGCAACTAATCCTGCACAATGTCACATATGGCCTCACAATTTTACAGCAACTCAGAAGTTTCTATGAGCTGGAAAAGGAAGAAATAAAACACTTCGAGTTATGACAAACTATATGGAAACTACCTAACCACCTAAAGGTTAGGTTAAAGGAGTGATCTTAAATTTGTTTAAGATCTAGCAATAAGTACAAATGTGACCTGAACTAAATCATCCACAGCAGCATTATATTATATAATTATATATATAAAATTATATATATATATAACTTTATATATATATTATATATATATAATTATATTAAGCAGATTACTACCATTAGTACCTTTTAGGGGAAAAAAACCCAAAATATAGGAATCTAAACAGAAAAAATTCATAGTGTCTAGGTTCTGTTGTATAGCCTTTGAGATGTACAAATGAGAAGATGGATGATAAACTAGATAATTTGATCTTATCACCTTGTCTTTGTAACAAAGCATGACTATAGCAAACAGTGCTTATATGGTGCACCATCAAGAGGATAATATCCCTTTTAAATAGTTAACTAATATAACTGATAAATTTTACCAGTGGCTTTTACTTTCTTCCCTTTCCAAACTGAATAATAAAAAGGTATTCAAAATAGGAAGGAGAGATTTTCCTCAAAGGAAGGAATCCCTAGAACTGGATGTAAGATAACTTTGTCTGGAGACAACCAAACAAAATGTACAGGTTTCTGTCACATTCACTCTCAGCAACTAGAAGATCTTTTTCCCTTAACCTTTTAGATTTCAAATATTAGACTGATGTTATTATATTACTACACATTTACTAAATTAAAGACATAAAATCAAACTACAGCTTCAAATGGCATTTATTTTGTATGCAAAGAGGTGAAAAATTTTGTCATCCAGTTGACCTGTGCAACCGAATTGTATTAATTTCTTAAAAAATAAGGACTTAAAAAAATTAAAAGGAGAAGACATATACAATGAAACTCACTATCTTCCTTTTAAAATAATTGAATTTCTTCTAAGAAACAAACTTAGAAAAAATACTTGAACATTATGAGACTAATTTGCAGATACGAATAAAACAAATCAGAGTCATACTGGTACTTACCCACTAAATGCCTGGACTGCATAAAGCTTGGAAGTATCCAAGGAACTTCCACTTACTATCCGAGCCTTCAATAAAGACCAAAAAAGTACAGTTACTCAGTTGCTCTTAGTAAGTCTTGGACAGAACTTAACTGGATCAAACATACAACACCTAATATGAAAATGTTTAGCAGGGTCAGCTCCAGGCCAAAGCTAGAGTAACTATTGCTTTGGAATACGTTTTGGTAGCATTCAGCATTTAATGAAACAGTCTGGAAGAACCCATGGGAAGATAAGATATTGCTTCCCAAATATTGTTGTCCTTGAAGTCCTATAGTGTATGCAGTGTAGATGACAATTAGAGGCAAAAATCCCAGATATTATGTTTGACAGTAGCAGACCCCTGTGTTGGCAATTATGATAAGCACAACAGTGAGGGTTATCCTGTATAAAAATGCAACACATTTGCAACGCACTCAAAGGAGAACAAAAGAGTGGAAAGCTGGGAAAAACATGCAGATTTCACAACTAAAATGAAGGAACCAAACAGGTCAAATAAGTCACAAACAAACATCAACAAAATACATGATCCCTATAGTAAATACGTGATTTTAAACCTTTTCATCCACAGAACCGCTATCTGAAAGAGAATTGGGAAGAAGGGGAATACAGGTTAGACAAAACAGTCTCTCAGAAAATATCTCGCGCTATAAAAAAAGTCACTATTTTAATCTGCTAATGCAGAGCAGAATCCAATTAATACCTGTGCTTAGTTGTATCATTGCAGCAAGGCCACTGTCACTACATTTTAAACAAGCAAAAAGATGTTCTCAGTAGATAAGAACCCCAGCCACTTATGCAGGACTGTGTGGATACCACAGAACTTATATACTGTATCCCAGCTCCACATGATTTTTAGTTTTGGTTTTTAACATTGATGTGTATGTATTTAATATAGTTGCACTGTTCAAAAAAAAAAATGTTCTGTTTTCAAGGAAAATGAGTGTTTCTACTAAGGATATTTTAAAAAATAAATAATCTCCTGAACTGTTACTACTCTATTCTAGCACAGCTATTCGTGATGATGGAAATTACACTCAAATGTCAATAGAACTACAATTACGAAAGTATAAGGTATGATATATCATTATAAATTGCTTAATGCAAAAATGTGATGTATTCACATTTACTGTCAGACAAAATATTTGCTGACAGGAAAAACTACCCTTATTTTATTGTCTTGTCAATTTTAAAATACAAGTACATTTAAAATTGGTTTTATATACTATTCCACAAATAAGTTCTTCTTTTTTTTTTTTTTGCACTTTATAGTACAGCACATACACAAAACTACATTGTTTTGATTGTCACCTTACTGATTCTTTCCATTTTTCCTTCCCAAATGGAGTACACATTCTATAGGCCCTTTAAATCGTTCAGGTATTTTAAAGATATTTAGACATATCCCACATTACATACATCACAAAATGATCATCTACACCTGAAACATGTGCCACATTTCATTTTTAGACCAGTTTATCTACAAGTCAGTATCACATTCAAAGACATATATGAAAAATATATTGGCAAATATAAAGGTGCATACAGTATAGTACCAACAATCCAGGGAACCAAAAGGCTCTATTGTGCCACTAATTTTATAAGCTACTTATGTGATCAAAGCAAAGCACGTGCGCAAGAACAGGCATAATGGAAACTGGAGATAGGTTGTTCAAAACATGTTTTACCACTGAAATTATACCTGATTTTGTGTTCTTCAAAAAGGTTAGGGAGGATGAGCTACGGGATACTAGCAGTATCACAACACCAAATGTGAATCCACGGAAAATCCAACTATGCAACAGTCCCTCCTCCTTTGTGAGACCACAAAATTTGCCATTTTTTATGCTTGACTACAGATCTTAGCTTTTCTTTCACAGCTATTGTGAACAATCCTTTTACAAAGAGTATGCCTAAAAGAATGAGCAATAGTTTATTGTCCCAAGGAAAACTTATGTTTTGAGTTATACGGAATGTTAAATTAAAACTAATAGTAAATTCCACATTTTAGTAAAAATAGAGTAAGCACATCTCTGCGCATCAAGAATACATGCTTGCTGTGAACTGATTCTTTTCATAGTTCTTCTCCTGAATATAAATGGACATGTATAAATTTTTATTTTTATGTTTCAGAAAAATCCATTAAGGTATTTTTTCTGCTGGGATATGAACTATTCTGATCTTTTCTCACTTCACAACTTTCCCCCTTCAGAAATACTAGAATTTTTATTTTGCTTCAGAAATTAATTCTTGACTAAATCAAGCAACAGTGTTTTAGATGTCAAATTACCCTCATTTGACCGAGTAGATTTATAGAAATATAAATCTCAGTATTATTTATGTGAAATGCAATTTTTAAACAGTTTACAGCTACTTTTCTACCAGCTGCCTAAAGAATCAGTTTTTTAGAAAGTTATATTAAAAAATACAAAATTGTTGAGACTTGTCTCCACATTAAAAGGAATTTTGTATTTCAGATTATGAGAGACGGATACATGAAATTTTCTTTACCTCTCTTGGGTTTCAGCCAGCTTCATCTAATTTCACTATACTTTCTTTACTGGAACCTAATTTTGCCTAAATTTAGGAAGGAGAGCAACAATCAAAAATTAGGAAGGGGAAAAAAGATATTACATGTCTCATTCAACTTGTTTTTCTTTGCAGTTGCTATCACCAATCTAATGGCCTCTTTTTTTAATAGAAATTGCATAAAGCAGACAACTGATGCAAATTTCCCAAAATGAGATTTTGAGAGCATCTCTTTTTTGTAAGAAATGACTGCATCTTCAGAGACAAAATTAGTTTGAAAACTTCATTGTTTCTTGCCTCTTCTGAACTCACCAGGAGTGAAATAAACTGAACTGTGGAAGCGTTCTCTGTGTTTGTGAGAGCACCAAATCAGGAAGCGTACAGCCACCAAGCAAGTCACTTCGGTAGTCATTAGGCTACCAGAACAGACAGCAACATTCCTTGACGTAGATAAGAAATGAACTGTGATTATGTAAGAGACCACTGAATGTATTTTCAAATCAGGGAAACAAGGCTAGACATCTCAGATTATACTGCTGAATGACAATGATTTACTTAAAAAAGCTTATCTTCATAGAACTCATTTCTGTCATCCACACATTCTGTGGCAACCGACTAACCTAAAAAAGTTTTGAATATACTAAGAACTCAGATTCATTTAGTTAACCCTATGGGATACTTCCTATTTTATCTCAATTAGTTTGTTTCTCCTTAGATTTTTATTTTATGTGAAAATTCACTACATTACGAAATACAAATATAGCCTTCGTGTTATGCCTCTATACCATACGCCATTTTAGATAACCGGAGGGTATTTTACTAGGATTGTAGGAAAAATCCATGGAGTGATATTGCTCCATAATTGTTGCTATTTCAGCTCAGTGCATTCCATATATATACACACCATGAATGATGAAGAGCAAGATGGTCACCTAGCTACTTAGTAGTGAAAATTATACTTACAAATGTAAAATACTGAAGGAAAAAGGAACCCCTGCCTCTTTTTTTTTTTTTAGGCAGGCTGATAATTTCACACTCATTTATATTTAATCAATTAACTGACAAAAAGAAGAAGAAACTGTTTTAACTTAGTTAAGGATAATGTAGGGATACAAGGTTTCTGTTGTTTATTTAAATTTATATCATTATAAAAATTAATACAAAGAAGAAGAAAAGGTAACATATCATTAATTACAGCACGAGGATCAGCTATCATATCACATTTCTCCAAATAAGCTCATTTTCTATGCAGAATTCTTAAGAGTTGATGATAGAACATAAAAACTTCAGGAAGGAGAGGACAACCTTAAGGAATATTTATCAAACCGTATTTTGAAATGTTCCTGCTTAGCTAGGAAAGTTCTCTCCAGCTCTGTACTATCGTACCATGCTTTGCCACTTATCTCTAATCCTTCTTTACTACTACTCCCTAAGCCTCCCATAAGCAGACATAAACCTTTAGGTAAACAAGAAATAAAAAATATTCAGTGGTTATAATCAGTCTTTAAGGTTCTGTTAATAAGAAGTTTCAGATATTAAAAGGCTGTATAACATTCACCATACCCACTAAATCCTGGCTTCTGCTGAAAATGGTTCACAAGTAACCACTGAGGTAAGTTAGTCCCCGGCCGGGGGCGGGGGGAACTGGAGTGACGGAGGCTTATTTGGCGTTCTTTCAGCCCCCAAGTTATTTTCTGTCTATATATCAGTTTAAAGGTGTTGAGAAGGCTAAGTAAAATTTCCAACAAGTATTTATTAATGATGCATAATTGCTATTCAAACTCAGTAGGAAAACTAATAGATCTTATAGAAGTTGAACTTTACACTGTTAACAACTGTTTTCAAATTAACACATGGTCTGATTTATCCATTATTAATTGCAATGTTGCTACTTGTAACTTGCCACACAACAAATGAATTCATCATACAATTTAACTAGTTCCTATACCCAAACTTCCAAGACAAAAAAAATCTCTACATGATGCTGAAAAGGCACATTTTTCCAGCATGAAAGATAAACTAGCAAGGAAGATACAGGAGTGAGGATAGACCTTTGCTTTTGTAGCTTCTGATACCATCAGAAATACAACTGGACAATAGTCTCATCAGTCAGCAGAGATATTTATATCACAGAAGTTCAGAAGATTCCCCTTCATCTCTGGTCATAAGCATCTGTCAAGCCTTGTGCATTATTTCACTTTTGCATTTTTCTAAGCAGCAGAGCATCATCCTAATACACTTCTCTTTCTTTAAAGACTGCAAAAATGTAGCTCACCACCCCCCTGCCACAGCACAAGAACTGTAATAAGGTCATAAAAATAAAACTGTTAGGAAACCTTAAAAAATAAATGGTACTATGAAATTATGAAAATAAAATGGTATTATGAATACTACCTTGATTTTCCACTACTGTAAGTGGACGTAATTGTATAACACCAAATTGGAAAAAGATTTAAAGTTCATTATTCTCTAAAAGTACCATTTTAATCTTTAATTCTGCAAAACGGTTGCAAGAACATCAAACTGACTGATAATTACGTCATTCCTAGAAGCAAACCCTTTAGACATAATACTTGCTGGAATTAGATAACAATACAGCTGTTCCGTGGAAATAACATGTGTAAAGTACCCATAGTCAGAAGTAGTTTGTAGTCTGAGCTGGACAATTCTAATTAGTATGTTCTGCTAAGAAAGGGAAATAAAGGATGAAAACCAAGGTCAAATAAAAGCAGCACATTAAAGTAGTAGTTTGCCTGTCCAAAACGATAACATCAATTAAGCCATGCTAAAATAATAAATGCTGTACCCAGAAGCTAATATTATCACTACAGAATAGAATATTACAGTATGTGAGTCTAGAGGATGTTGTGTTGCTGAAGCATATTCTAGGAAGACATACTGTATAATGCTTGAAAGGTAATATTCAAGCTAGCACATCATAAGGGATGAGTGATGCTTGTCTGACAAAGAGAAGGTCAAACTTGAATAAAGCTTGGTTGACAGGAGAAATAGAAGAATTGCTGCTAGCACTTTACTAGCAGTGATGTAGAAAAATTACTAGCGGATACATTGAGAGCCAAAACAGCAGGTCGGCTTGCTGAAGATAAAAACTGCATTTGTGTCTTTATTAATAAACTGGTATGCAAATCTGAAACAAGAGGACAAGCTTTGAAAACATCTCTGGTGTTCAGACATCGAGTACTATTAGACTTCTAAAGACTCTTGTTTTCTATTGTCTTTCAACAGCTAATAGATACTTCTACCAACTTCTCAAACTTACCTCTGAAAGCATAAATTATTGACTATCAAGAGCACTATTTGATTACAGAATGCAGTACGATACTAGTACTTATTAATTTTTGGTGTTCTCAAAAAAACTACAGTCTGCTTGAAGACCTTCTCGCCAGTCTCCAGCTTGTCAGAGCAAGGGTTGGGAATAAAATGCAGAGATCATTTCAAGCACTCTATTCCGACTCTAAAACACATCCAAATGGTAAAGCATACATTATTCATAAAGGATAAAGATGCATATTTTAGCAATTTCATTACAAATAATGGTAAATAGAACCGAGTAATTAATTATAGCCTATGAAAGCAATCAGATGATTGATTATTGCAAGTCTTTGCATATCACAGCAAACATCCTCACAAAATATTTGCCTTGGACCACTCTATCATGGTCTTACTTACAAACTGAAGCCCCATTGTGTTTCTTCCAAAGAAATCCAAGCAAACAGCTACTTGGGTTTGACACCAACTGTGAGAACAGTCCCTCAGGACTCAAACAAAAGCGTGTTCCTTGGTACTTTTTACACAGAACTTGAGGATTTCACTGAGACATGAAAGTTGATTTGTGGCAACAGCATAGACAGAAGTGACAGTAGGGCAGGAATGTTAAATAGCTGCCTGGGACACAGGAGCCAGCTGCTGCCCGTCTTGGGAAAGAATATGTGTGCCATAGCAAATAGTTTAGTGCCATAAAAACAGATCAGAAGGTCAAAGTGGTGCTGAAGATGCAAGCGTCTACACCACAAGTGTTTTGGGGGTATTTACTTCATTCCAGTACTGGTTTTGGCCCTGGGGACTGAAAATCCATTAGTTGCTGAGCACATCAGGTGTGATCTTGGAGAGCAACGTCTGCCTCAGTTGCATCAGTAAAATATATAGACCACACTCAGATATTCCAGTAGTCAAACCAAATGTGGTGAATTGGGAAGAACAAGAGATTGCTGTTGTAAAATAAAATGCTAATGGTTGCAAATGCATAAGTGATATAAATATCTTACTGTTAAAGACCAAAACCAATATATACACCTAGGATCAAGAACAATGAGCAGAACATCATGTCTGGGAAACAGTCACACATTTCACAGGCTATGATGTTCATAGTTGCTGTTGATATGAAGTTGTTTCTTCTCCTGTGGAGTTGTATCCTCTTCCTAGCTAAGGTTTAAAGCACTATCTAAAATAGTCTCAAACACTTAAAAATTATCTTCAAAAAACCCAAACTATGGGCCTAAAAAATTTAGGTAAGTCAGACTAACTTCAAGACTTAGAGCAGTGGAAGAAAAAATGAGTCAATTTATAATCACATACATGCACATGTCATTTTAATCTGAAAATCAGTGAATTTTTCAGTGGAGTGAATCAGTTTTACATGAGGCAAGTGCGGAAGAAAACTCTTACAAAAATGGTAAGTACTAAGCAATATAACAGTGCAGGTGTCTGTATGTATGCATCTATGTTCTTTGTTAGAATTATTTACATATCTGTCCTGCCTTTATTTTCAGGTTTATTAAAACTTCTGATCATGCATCTTAAAAATGCTCTCTACTGATCAAGGTGGCAAATCTCATGGTTGACAAAGTTTCATCAGTTTCAACAATAACTTTGCATCAGCAGGAACTGGAGACCTTTCAGAATTTTTCTCCTATTTAGAGTCCCAGGGAGACACAACTGTGTAGGTGCTCCACTGACCACCTGGAAAATATGCTGAAAGAAAGAGTCTGGCACCTGTCCAGAATTTCGCTTTGGCAGCAAAGCAGAGAATCTCTTTAGTTTCACAATTTATTTTAATATTCTACTTCCCAAATAGATCAGAGGAAGATTTGAGCATATTTATGAACTCATGTTTTCCAAGTCATTACATTTTTTAAATGCATGCCTGGATACTTTTTCAGCCAGTTGTTATAACAAGATTCTTTTTATCCTGAAGCTGCATTATAAAATGATGCAGTGTTATTTCCACTTCTAAAATACAATGATCTAAAGAAAAGGCCTAAATGTTTTAGAAATAAAAACAGAAAATATTTCTTAATCTGTATTATTGATTTGCGTTCATTTCCATAGCAGAACCAGGATAAATAAGTCCTTGGAAATTACGTTCACGCTCAGGTTTTCTCTTAGGTCTAGCAATTTATTTTAAATCTGTTTCAGCACAAAAAGGGCAGGCAAATTGGACGAATATCAATCAATCTACATTAATTCCAGAGTCTGTGAAAATAGTGTTAAATAGTCTCCTGTTCTCAAAAGTAGTAGAGTAGTAAAGACTTTCTTCTTTTATGAAGGAAAATAGCAGTTTTAATGAATTACTTTTTTTAGGAAAAGGAATTTGGTTCTCTAAACAGAAGCGGTCTGGGGTGTTTTTTGGGGTTTTGCTTGTTTGTTTTTAATAGCCAAATTATGGATTATTTCTGCCAAACCTTACTGATTAAGGATGAGGGGTTTTGTTTGGTTTGTGGGTTTTGTTGGGTTTTTTTGTGTTTTTTTTTTTTTTTGAGTATTCAAGAATAGGTATAGCTATTCCAGCAAAAGGGCATCTGATAACAACAGATTTTTTTTGAATTCCCAGACTGTTACACAAGTGTATTTGTGACACATATTTTCCTGATGTAACGCACACTAATTCAGCAAGAGTTACTATGCAAACTGTTGATCTTTAATTTATTTGGTCAATCAGACATAAGAACGCTATTATCTTTTCTGAAAGGCATATTAAACCATTTTTAAAGAATTCTTTCACTTAATGTTTCTAAAACTTGGATTTCATTTTTTTAACAGATCTTGGAAAAAAAACCCCACCATAGCTTCTTGTTAATAGGGGTTTGCTTTTATCTGAATGGTAATAGTCTCTAAGATGATGATCACTACTCTCAGTATGATTTTCCTTACTCTAGTCCTTCTTTTGACAGACTGAACATGTAGTAGCAGCAGGCAACTGATGCAGATCATCTTTCCATGAAGTCCTAACTTTAGAGTACGTGGTGAATGTAACTACTTGCTCTTTCTTCACAGACAAAAGATGGATATATCATCTTTATTATTAAATGACTGGATTTCCTCATATAATTTTTCTAAAGCAACCTTTCTATAATTCTATTAAGCTCAGGCTGAACGGACTGCCACATACCGTCTTAAATCTATGATGTCCCTTTTCCCCATTAAAGGACAGAAGAGAAGTGGGAAGGGTAAAGACTTATGCCCAACTATGTGAAACCAGCGCACGAAACCAGTGCGCAAAACACAAGCATATGCAAGACAGACTCAATCAAATCATTATATATTTGTTCACCTCCAACATCTGATTGAATTCATGGAGTTGTTAATAATTCTTTAGAACACTATTTTACTCCCTATAATATTACTGGAAGATTTCCAGTTTGCACTTCTATATATATATATATACATATATACATGAAAAAGGATTTTCTAGAATTTTAGCTAAGCAGGTTGAGTGCAAGAGTGTATTGTATTTATCAATTCCTAACCACATGATCCGAAAGTGTGTTTAGTTGCCCTCCACTTCAGCTTCTTATCCCACCACAAAAAAAAAAAGGAAGTTAAAAGATATCCATCATTTTGTTTATCTGACCAAAAGGCAGACACAAACATGAAGTTAGGAAAGAAAAAAAAAGTTGGAAAAACTGGATTATTAAATTCTGTAGTTCATTATCATTCCCAGTATAACACCAAAATAGATTCCTTAACTTGCAATAAATCTTGTTTCCTCAGTACCACACATCCATTCAAGTGTATAGCAAGGGTATCAATTTCTTCCCCAGCTGTTTACACATACATCTGCTCCATTGTCACTGTCTTCTGATGCGAATATGGAAGGGAATTTACACTGATGAAAAGTCTCTGTAATCTACCTGTTTACATTATTTACATATGAAGAGAAGAGCAGTAGATGAATCAACTTCTGTTGAAAAGCATTATGCCCCCAAATCCAGTTCTTTATACCTCATACATTAGATGAATATATATTTATTCTTTTTAAACATTGCAGAACAACTACATCGGCCAGACAGCATACAGAGTCAGCCCTTATATTAATGAAGTCTTTCATCACTCCAGGTTAAAAAAAACAAACACCAAAATATCTGTTAGGGATATGGTAGAATACAAACAAAACATTGCATCACTGAATACTGTTTTTTCAATATTTTGAAACAGAAAAGAAAATTTTGGGGCTCACAATTGCTGTTAACTTTTATTAACTAAAAGTGTTTCTGTCTGGGCTATTTTTTCACAACGATGCCAAGACTAATTGCAGCACACACGTTCATTAACTTCTCCTACCCTCCCCCCCCCGGCCATTAGACTACACCCCAGTGTGGTGGTTTGGCTTCAGCCGGCAACAAAAAACCACACAGCCACTCGCTCAACCCCTCCCCAGCAGCAGGGAGAATCAGAAGAAAAAGGCAGAACTCGTGGGTTGAGAAATGAGGCAGTTTAACAGAACAGCAAAGGAAAGAGGAAAACACCACCACCACCACCAATAGACGAATGTACAAACACGATTACCGTACCAGTGGTGACTTCCTACCCCCTGCCCCGGCCGGCTGCCCCCAGTAGACTGGGCACGGCCTCACGTGTATGGAATACCTGTGTCCAGGGCCACATCCTAAGGATATTTAATCCTGTCCCCACCAGAACGAGGACATTGAGATTAGAAAGATAAGAAATGCCATTGGGCTCAGTGAAGCAAAAGCATTTCAAAGAGATCATGTTAAAAAAAGTTTCATTATTTTGTACAAGGTGATGCTAAACTCAAAGGAAACAAAGTGAAGCCACAACGCTGCTTCAAGCCTTCCCCAGTGGGGCTTCTGGTGAATGTTTACAGTGAAGTATACCTAAAGCTGTATAAAGTCTGATAAAACTATATCAACTTAAAGCTGCACTAGTTCAAGACAGCTCATTTAGATTTAATTACGCTTAAGCCTTCAATAGTGCCATGGCAGCATTATTCACTAAAGGACAAGTACAAACTTAAGTTTGTATTTAAATTTTTAACAACAAAATACTTGAAGAAATGAGGTGCTAATGACAACAGAGGGGTCTTCTGGATTTCAAAGAATTCCTGCAAGACAAACTTTACTTTTGTTTACTTAGTTTTGTTACTTTTGTTAAAACACTGGCAAACTGGTTAAAAAGGGAAAAAGATAACTGTTATCAACAACCTGTTTTATACCCTGGTATGAACAAGACTGACTGGGATTAGCTGTTACTACTGGGGAATGAAGGAATTAGCAGCTCAGTTAGGCATAATACATGCAAATATACATGTTCTATTTTTATTAATTACTGAAGTATTTTATACACTAAACTAGAATTCTACCATCTGACTAGACATCCTTCCCTTAACCACCAGCACCCTGAGAAGGAATTTTAAGGAAAAAAAACCCCACAAATCCAAATACAACTCACAGTATTTTAATCAGTCAACGTAGTTACCTCAAGCAATTAAAAAATAAGATGCTGTATAAGTCTACTTTTCATTTCTCTTTCTACAATGGTCCTTTCTTAGAGCCCACTTCTGAACACTGCTAATGTGTGTGCACAGTGGTGCAGAGTCTAGTTGGAGGTTAGTAACAAGTGGTGTCCCTCTGGGGTCAGTACTGGGCCCAGTCTTGTTCAACATATTTATCAATGATCTGGATGAAGGGATAGAGTGTACCATCAGCAA
>NW_009648526.1:1906811-1928066 GCF_000708025.1 Charadrius vociferus | reverse complement strand
GCCTGGACGCTGTCCTGTGCAACGTGCTGTAGGTGACCCTGCTCTGGCAGGGGGGTTGGACTAGATGATCTCCAGAGGTCCCTTCCAACCCTAACCATTCTGTGATTCTGTGATTCTGTGACGTAGATTGAATGTAGAAAAACTCTTCAATATTTAAAAGCAAATTATCTTCTAAGAGGCTTCTTATTTCCCTATTACAGTCACCACCAACCAACATGCTGTTGCCATAAGCAAGGCAATGGTTTACTTTATCCTGTTTCCACCAAAATGGCTATAAAATGCCTGATTCATTCACTAAACAATACCAGATCAGTTGATTTTCATCTGGGCCGCAGCACCGACATTTTCAAGTCCAAATCCAAGATATATCTTTACGTAACAAAGCTGGTACGATACTTTTAACTGTAATTATTAGTTACTAGTAACTGTGCACCTATACAAATGTATTAAAACCAAACATAACGGAGGTAAGACATGGAGGAAACAAAAGCCTGAGTACCATAAGATAAGGTTAGATTAACTTCTAAAGCCTATACTCTTTGGGAAATACAGCTGACTCGGGCAGTTCCAGCAAATAGTTATTATAAAAAGGCTAGAAAAGCTGTCAAAATAAGAAAATATATCCTTGTTTCAAAAGGGTGTAGTTTGAATAGACGGAGTTTCAAATATGCATTAATAATATACTTATTTTGTTGACAGCTTTTCTTAATGTGGAACCAAACGACCACACTGCAAGGGGAGTGCAGTAATACATTACTGGTTCCTGTGGTTTAAATGGTAGCATCACATTTCCTCCTTCATGCATACACAAAATAAGACTGTATTACTACTGATCTCTAAGCACTGTTCTTCAGTCAGACACCGCTAAAAGTAATACAAATACTTCCTATAAAACAACAGAAACCTCACTTTCATCCACATGTTGAAGAGGTAACTCTCATCCCTGGCCCCTATAATCTGACTTGCCACTCTATGTATGTGTAGAGTAAGATGAGTTCACCCAACTTGACAACAAACAATCTAAAGGTTACTTGGAAGGGATGCCATACAGAGGGACCTGGACAGGCTCGAGAATTGGGCCCATGTGAACCTCATGATGTTCAACAAAGCCAAGTGCGGGGTCCTGCATGTGGGTCAGGACAGCACCTGGTGTCAATACAAGCTGGGGAATGAAGGGATTGAGATCAGCCCTGAGGAGAAGGAATTGGGGGTGTTAACTGATAGGAAGCTCAACGTGAGCTGACAACATGCACTCACAGCCCAGAAAGGCAACCGTATCCTGGTGTACATAACAAGCAGCGTGGCCAGCAGGTCACGGGAGGTGACTCTGCCCCTTACTCCACTCTGGTGAGACTCCACCTGCAGTACTGCGTCCAGCTCTGGGGTCCCCAACATAAGAAGGGCATGGGCTTGTTGAAGCAGGTCCAGAGGAGGCCACAAAGATGATCAGAGGGCTGGAGCACCTATCCTACGATGACAGGCTGAGAAAGTTGGGGATGTTCAGCCAGGAGAAGAGAAGGCTCTGGGGAGACCGTATAGTGGCCTTTCAGTACTTAAAGGGGGCCTACAGAAAAGATGGGGACAAACTTTTTAGCAGGGCCTGTTGCAATAGGACAAGGGATAATGGTTTTAAACTAAAAGAGGAAAGATTTAGACTAGACAGAAGAAAGAAATTTTTTTACAATGAGGGTGGTGAAACACTGGCCCAGGTTGCCCAGAGAGGTGCTTGATCTCCCATCCCTGGAAACATTCAAGGTCAGGCTGGAGAGAGCTCTAAGCAACGTGGTCTTGTTGATCATTGTGGGGGGGGTTGGACTAGATGACATTTAAAGGTCCCTCCCAACCCCAATAATTCTATGATTCTACTCTCTAGCAGAAAATTCAGACCAAAGGCTTTTTAAAATCTGATCCATCACCAAATGATCAGTAACATCTTCAGCAACTACATCAAGAAGCTATTGCTTGTAAACTACCATTCATAGAAAGAGTCAATGTTATCATTAAAGATAACCTAGAAGAGTACATGCAACTCTGGAAGCTTATCAGTGATAGTTTCATCAGGAGAGAGAACGATGCTTATTCTAAGGCACCTGTAAAAGATAACAAGATAGAGATAGAACGAAAGCAGCCACTAGGGAAAGCTAGAAAATAATGTGAGGACCGGAACACTACATAGAAGGGTAAGAGTTATTCTTGATTACAGCACACAAAGAAACAAACCATTGGCCAGCATTTCTTCGATATTTTTCTAAAAACCCATCAATCCTTCCATTAATTTACAAGCATCATCACAATGCCTCTATGTCCTTACAGAACTTTAAATCCAAGGATTACTCATGTACCGCCTGCGTCTCCTCTCATCCATATACCCTGTTACTTTCACTTCAGTGTATCTCCAAAACCAGGTTGTAATAAATAATAGATAAGCAATCAGCCCATAGCGTGTTTTTTCTTTCCAGCTAGAGGCAGAGAATAGGACTATCTGATGGGGCTCTTATGCACTAATAAATTATTTATATAACAAAGTTACAATGACCTTACCTTATGTGTTACTAGAATGAAAATAATAGGATTCTAAACCTTTCTTTTGTACTAAATTGAAGAAATAACCCTACTGTATTATCTGGCTACATCTCTGGTTGGCCAGATTACTGTCTACCTGCTCCTGCCTACATGGAGAGATGAAACAACTCATTAAACAATAGATTATGCTTTGGTTATATAATGAAGATTAATTCAAGGAACTTGATCTACAAACAGTACTTTTCCATCCGCAAATAAGAAATCAGAAGTTGACTGTGAACCAGTTATAGAATAAGAGAGAAAAAAATTCATAAAAGTAATGTAAACCCTTGATCAGCTATTAGTCACCTTTCTTTCAAGTTACTACTGATCCTGCAAGTATTGAAAGGAAAATATAATTCCCCAAACTACTATTTGCTTAAATGATAATTTAAGTATTCTCTGAACATGCATGAATCCACACATGAAGAAGAGGAGGCAGGTAGTGAAAACTGAGAGGCCACAAACTGTACATTTTGTGTGTTTTGTAGAACTCCTTGAAGAAGTTATTTACAAAATGTTGTTTCCTATACTAAATCAAAATTGTGTGCAATTCAATGAATAAACAGAAGTTTTGTCTTAGAGGACAAACTGACATTAAGAAGACATCCTTCTTCAAAGGCTGCATTCAAAGTATTCAAGAAATGTATTTCCTTATCAGAGAACAGTTGAGGCTGGAAGAGACCTCTGGAGGCCATCTAGTCTAACAACCCTGCGCAAGCAGGGTCACCTAGAGCAGACTGCCCAGGACCATGTTCAGAGGGTGTTTGAATAACTCCAAGGATGGAGAGTCCACCTGTGGATTGCACTATCTGTGAATAGACTGTCTATAACATCAAGCATCCAGCTCATTGAAAGTAAAATCATGAAAGATTTGACTGTGATAATACCGCACCTCACACAGCAGTAATAGTTTTTCAGGTAACGTATTCTTTTAGTGAACTACTCCAGCTAGGAAATATATTTTGAAAATTATAAATTCTGAAGAATTGTTAGGTGTTCTGCAGACATTAGAAGGTAGAATATTATATTAATCCATTAGATATAAAACATGAAAGACTGGTTAATAAGTCTTTTCAGGTATGCTACAGGACTTGAAGATAGATTTGTAACAAACCAGTTAGTGAGGGCTGAGGCAGAATCCCTGATTGAAACGCAAGTCCTCCCTGTTGGGGTGGAAGAAAAAGTGTGAAGAGAAAACAGAACTCAATAGTTAATGCACACTGTTTTCAGAATAATCTGAGAAGTAGTGTTGTAGCAGTTCATCTATAAATTCCCTTTAACCTCTTGCTGTGTTCCCTTCTCCT
The DNA here is from genome assembly GCF_000708025.1 of Charadrius vociferus. Taxonomy (NCBI): domain Eukaryota; kingdom Metazoa; phylum Chordata; class Aves; order Charadriiformes; family Charadriidae; genus Charadrius; species Charadrius vociferus. Next base: position 1,924,197 of record NW_009648526.1, on the reverse strand, counting down.
TTATTTCAGTGGGAACAAAAATGGAGGTCTTAGTATGACATCTTATAACTTTAGACACTTCATGCCTCATAGACGACACCTAATAATGTATTTTCATAAACAAGCCTCAGGGTAAGGTGGCTTCTCTGTAAATATAGTACAAAAAAGCTTCAGTAATTCAGAAGAAAAAAAAAGTCAGTAGACTAAGAGACTGTAAGAGGTCTTTCACCTGTTGGGTTAAAGGAAGAACACACACGTTTTATTCACAGAACCGATCACATGGTATGTAACATCAAAGTTAGTTCTCATTTTCTAACAGCCTATGTTATCTAACAACATATATAAATGTACAGACTTTAAATAGTGGAACCAATTTGGCTTCCACTATTTTGGATCTTCCCTGTGTGCTTTCTTTAATTAGGTCTTCAGACTTTTATATTCCTATTGTACAACAATGACTACGTAGAATGACTGTGGGCCCCCACTCCCATGCCTCAAAAAAAATCTTGAAAAACTCATGAAAATACTAGTTAGTGCCAGCTGTTTCTTCATACATACACCATCTACTGTCTAACACAGTACTGTAGAAAAGTCTCTGCAAAATGCAAACCTACAATCTACTACCGCTAGCTGAATGTAAAAATAGACTTTAAAGTAAACTTTCACATTAAGCAATATTTAATTGCTTGTATAACATGCTTTCAACTTGGCCATATGTTTATTGTAAAAGTAGTTGTCCATATACAAAAGAAACTTTATAGTAGCTCAAGCTTTGGATGGTCATTACTACTAAATACAAATTTTGGCTAAAGGCACAATTCTTCATCTTTAATATGAATATATTAGATGATATTTTTTTTTTTGAGGCAAATAAAGAAAGCAAAGATTCAGTCAAGGTGACAATTACCATCTGGCTAGCTACTGTAATTATGTGCTCCCAATTAAATGCACATGCAATATCATAATGTTAGCATTACAATGTATGTTAATATTGAAAATCACCATATTCGTGCATTACTAGAGGTATAAGTTATGTATATGACTGTCTGTTTTGAAGTATGTTAACATGGAAGATCAAGTTCATGAATAAATCTGTGTCAACACCCTCTGTGAGTTAAGTTCCTTTCTACCACCTCTTTATACGTGGATGCTATATCATTTAGACTTCTTTCCTCTTTCCTCCCTACCCTTATCTTCCCTTTTTTGGGGACTGACTACTTGCTTGAGGGCTTACTGGGAGTACAGCTAAGGACAGGATTAAAATCAGTTTAGATGTGCACTCTCACAAGTACATAACAAGTTATAGGTTACATACAGGAGGCAGAACACTGCTCATCAGGTTGAATATAGAATCATAGAATGGTTTGTGTTGGAAGGGACCTTAAAGATCATCTAGTTCCAGCCCCCCTGCCATGGGCAGGGACACCTCCTGCTAGAGACAGGGTTGCTCAAAGCCCCATCCAGCCTGGCCTTGAACACCTCCAGGGATGGGGCAGCCACAGCTTCTCTGAGCAACCTGTTCCAGTGCATCACCACCCTCATAGTGAAAAACCAACCATGCCTTAAAAACTGTTAAAGGAAGCACTGTAATATCTGAACACTCTGGATTACTCCTGTGAATAAATTTATAAAGCTATAAGAAAACCAAGAACAGTGTACTGTTTAGTTCTTTTTATAGGATTTAAATCTTGTGAAATTTAATTTTCAAGTTACTGAAATGCAAAGCAACACAATTGCTTATAAACACGTTTGACTAAATATATTCAGAAAATTCGTTCAAAACAAACTTGTAAAATATTAGCCTTTTGACTTCCATGGGACTATTTCACCCTGGGAACAATACCAGACATAAGCAGAATTTTCGTCACCAAATTCAATGGAATCAAGATCAGAAATTAATATTCAATGTTTTACTTAAAAGGCAATATTAAAATACTATTACCTCCAGCAAGGATCTTTTCTTCCAAATCATTCATTTGTTTCTTATATGCTTTTAAAGCAGCTTCTTTAAATGATGGTCGTATTCTTTTTTTCTTTGGAGTTTCAGTAAGCATCTCTGGGACATTCTGATTTTCATCTTCTCTTACTTCTGTGTCAGCAGCTGTGTCGCTTTCAACTTCCAATATCTCTTCACTGACCACGCTGTCAAACTGTGTGTCATATTGCTCCTCTGGTAGCATTGCATATGGAGTTTCATACGATAGCTGCACCAGTTCATATTCTTGGACCTGCTCACTAGTTTCACTACTATTAGTTCTATTTTCTAGTTTAGCAAGGACTTGTTCCATTACTTCTACGTAGTCTGTTTCATTTTCTCCAGGTGGTTCAATTAAGTCTTCCTCATATTCTGCTTTGTAGCAATAAGGCTCAGCGTAAACATCAGAATCGAGTGTTGTACTTGATTCGTTTGCAGTAGACTGAGATAAAGTTCTAAACCTTCCCATGAAAGATGATCCACTGTCTTCATACCCACTTAAACTTTGTGTACTTTTATTCCAGACCACTTCTAAAGCTGACTTAGCACGCTGAAGTGTAGAACCAAATTTAGGAAAGCTGAAAGTTTTATCAGAAAGATCTATGCTTAATCGGCTATGCCATGATTTAGGGGCTGTTTCTTCCGAGTCATCACTTGGTAGTTCACTTTGACTTCGGTACATCATAGGCAATCTGTTTTGATTCTGATAAGGGGAGATAGAATGTGTTTCCTGATAATCATCATATTGACCAGTCCACTGACTTTGTGATTCGCTATCAAGGCCTGGACATGATGGAGAAGTACCATCAAGGGTAAAATCGTAGCTTTCAGTATCATACTGGAGGTCAGAACTTTGGCACTTTCCAAAGTCTGTCTGTTGATCTGAAGGGCTGCTCATATCATACACAAAAACTTCCTGTGTGGATGAATCTAGGCCCAAACCCGCCCCTTGTCCCAACTGATTCCAGTCTTTCCATGGGGAAAGATCATCATGTAAAGAAAGCTGAGAATCACTATAGTGGCTCCTGTCTCCAGATGCACATACTATTCCATTGCTTACTCCACTGTCAACAGTTTCTGTGTTCTCTACTTCATTTTGCTCTGGATACTGCTGCATATCTTGGATAAAAGTCTGTTCCTGGGAACTGCCATACCAGTTTGTAGAATCATCTTGCCTTCTCTGCCAAAGTTCTCGATCAGATGAAGACAACAGTGAACTGCCATTTGTTCTGCTAAAATACTGATTTTCTGAAAAATCCTCAGAGTAAGATTGACACAATTTTGAGAAATCTGACTCTGAACGGCTAAGTTTTGGTGTAGCAAAGTCATTCTGTAAATGCCATAGAGGAGTCATGTCTGAATAATAGGCCTTTGATTGTTTTTCCATGTTGTCCAATTCTGGTGACTGATTGTCGTAATTTCTTCTGTTGGAAAAGGTGCTGCTGTCAGCAGTTCTATTAAAGTCTTTAGTATTTGCAGACTCAATACTCCCCTTTGTAGTGCTTGTTTTTATTTGAAGTGCTGATTTAGATATCTTTGCATAACTGTTCTTATTTATATCTGATTCCAAGTCTTTATCACTGTCAGGTGACTCCCAGTCATGCATTTTAGTTTTTGTCTCCACAGTTAAAATCTTCATATCCATACTCTCATATGTCTGAGAGGAAGGTAGTCCTCTTTCTTTTTTGTCTTTTATGTCATGGGAAAATATATCTGTAGAAATTCCTATGCCAGTTCCCTTAAGTTTATAAGACTTTTTTAATATCAAATCTCTCTGTTGTGATGACTCAAAGTAAACAAGAATAGGTCTTGGCTTTGCATTTGGACAGTCTCTTTGCTGCCCCAGTCTTTGGGCAAACTCAATTTTAATAGTGTTCTGTGCCTCTGAAAACCCCATTTTATCTATTAATATTTTGTAAACTATGCTTTCAGTTTTTTCAAGCCTCTCTTCAGGCACATTTAGAAACCTCAGACTTGCTTTGTTTCCTGGATGGCCTATCTGCTTAATGTAGTCATGTATGTCCCGAGTTTCTCTTCTGGACTGTACAAACCCAGTTCGCAATTGTTCAATTTCATTTTGTACAACTTCTACACTACTAGAAATTTCATCAATTGATTGTTTCAGAGCATTAACATGCCCTCTTAATTCAGAGAGTTCTGTTTCAATTTGACTTATTCCCTGGAGCTCTTTAAAGATCATTTCCATAACATCATGGGTTTGACTAATACAACCTGTCGAACTAAAGCCAGGTTCGAGAGTATTGGATTTCTGGTGACGGCCAGTTCTGTCCAGAGATTTACTTCTTAAGCCCCATGTTTTCTTCCATGTACTTAGTTCTGAGTCTGATGAGACACATTCTTGGCTCTTCTTCCATTTTCTTAGTTTTCGTAAAGCTCCCAGCTTCAGCGTGTGTAAAGTGCGTTCTCCATCAGAACTTCCATCAGATGGTGCAAGGCTGCTTAAGCTTTTTCTGTTGCGTCTCACAGGCATTGTGTGTGATAAGTATTCGTTTTTCTTGCTATTACTTTTTACTTCACTTAATGACTCGGAATATGAGCTATCATTTGAAGACAGATCTTGAGCTATATCTTCATCATTACTGTTTGTTACAAAAATGTGCTTTTGCAGTCCATTGGCAATAGCAACTCTGTAACTGAATGTCGGAGAAAGTGAAAATTCTCTATTACTTTCTTCTTCTTCAGTTGATAAGTTGCGAGCAGATGGACACTTGGCAATCTTTTTAACAGTGCTTTTTAGAGTATTTGAAAATTTTGGATTCTTTGTTTGTCCAATCTGAGTTAAGTCTTGTTCCTTTTTGCTCTGACAACTCTCTTTCCTTTTTGTACTATTTCCCGATTTCTTTGTAAACATTCCTTTGCAAATCTTATATATGTAAGATGAGATCAAGCTCTTTAAGAGGGCAGAAACCATGGAGTGTAGTTTATATTAAGCTGTTTCCACAAAACACAGTTTTTGTTCCAGACAAGTATTTGTATCTCCAACACGATCATCGGCAAATATTTCATCAGCGGAGACTATAGACATAAACTGCTGATGCTCTGGTACCATTTGACAGTAGGAAAAAATAAAAATAAAAAAAAAATAAATCACACATCTGCTTGTTTGAAACCAAATCCTGAAGGGGTTTTGTATGTCTTGCAAAATCTCACTCTGTTGCACATGGCTTCCTGAAGTGTCTAAAAAGAAGGGAATGACATTACAATGGCTGCCAAACAAACTTATTCAATAACACTGATGTTGTTTTAACCAGGTTACAATGGAAACACAGAGCAGTTAAGTATTTATTTATACTTTTCCCCATAATTGTCTGAATAGAATTTTTCATGAACAATTGAAGCTGAAAGCAGTTCTAGGCAAATATTTTTAAAATAAACGAGTAAGCTACACCTATTTACAGGCTTCTTTGTCCCATTTAATTCTCTGACTTTAACTGAGATATTTGGTATTATTACTGTCTGCTTTCTTTCAGAGTAATGACATTTCATTTTAGATCTATATGATATACAGCAGTGGTCAAAAAACCAACAGAGGAACAAGTTGTTTCTAGCTAGCTAAATAGAAGTAGAAAGGTGTCTCTTGGTTCACCTTAGGAGCAAGGTAGGATTCTGTGCAACAAATCAGTATGGTATTTATGAAGTACCATTCTATCTTGAGATTGAATTATGCACGTGGCTATGGTTTGAGAAATAGATGCTTTCTTTTCACACCAGACTTTAACACATGTTATGGTATGCCAGGATTTAAAGTGGGCATACCTCCTTGGTTTCTCTTCTGTAAGAAGAAGAAGAAAAAAAAAAAGCTATAGAAAATAACAGAAAATCATAACGACAACTGATGGAACGTTCTCATCTAGGTTACTAAGTTTTACATTGTTCTGTTAAAAAAAACCCAAACCAACAAACCACAAAAAACCCACCAAACCCAAAACCTCCACAAAACAAGAGGAAGAAGGAGAAACAAATATGATTTACAAGTCTCGGGACAAAACCAGGTGCCATTAAAACAGGAAAGCAATTTGGTCTAAAATATGGAAGAGTAAGAAAAGATTTAATGAGGTGTCTGGAAGCTTCTATTTCATAAAACAAAAGCTTGTATTCCATAGAAATGTAGTCAATGCATTTTAAACACATACATATACTTTTTTGTGCAGCATATTATTCACGTCCCAGTCTCATAGCTGCAGAATAAGAACAAGACAAATAGCTCAGAAAAAAACAACACAGAAATAGTTCTTAAAATGGCCATTTCAGTTTTTGAACCAGCTAAAAATTCTTTGGCAGAATAAGAAGTGTATTTAGATACAGGGTATATGAAGGGCTAAAACTTGCTCTGTGGCATCTTAGGAGGAGTAAAGGGTATGAACTGTCCTCCTCGTCTGCAAACAGCACGGCACTGTATGAAACATTATGGTCCCCTCACCCAACTCAAGACCTGGTCTTTTCATTACAGAGTTTGTCTTCGCCGACCTTACTATTATACTCGTGTTACGGTCAATAACAAACACTAACTACTGATTCACACTGAAGAAGCAAGATGCATCATGTTGAGTAGAGCCCAAGCAAAGCTGGTAAAAGCCTGGCTGGCTTCTGGAATCCTGGAACAGAGGATGTAAACAGACTGAGTTCTTTTCCAGTTATAAGAAAAGGGATACAGCACAAGAGTGAGCAGAACAAGAATAGACAACATTCTTCATCCTTCCCAAAGTTGCTGCCTGTTATTTTATAAGAGGTGAAATATTTGTGGAACGTGAATCACATTTTTAACATATATGCATCAGCACAGCTCTTGCGACTTTTTTCTCTGGGCTTATGCCTGAAGTCAGACTATTAAGAGTGAATTAAGAGCAAGCAATGTTTGGAAGAAAAAGAATGCTCAATGAGACTGCATGCAATTTTCAAGGCATGCAAATGGCATCTCAGAATATCACAAAGCACTCACTAGCTCTAAGGCTGCCTTCTTTTCACATATTATTAGTAGAGCAAGGAACCATCTCGGGACACTTTTCAATATCAAAGGCATGTTTCTAGATGTAGAAACACTTGTTAACCATTCAGCTCTTACACTGAATGTTTCTAACCATTCGGTGAACAAGATTTGAAGTATGACTGCTTGTCTCCTCTGCCCACACAATCATAGCTTTTTTAAGTGCCCTCTTATACAAACTTCACTGAGATGACTTGGACATTCTTCTCATTGAAAAGACTTCACACCAACAACGTATAAACAAGCTAGAAGGCTTGTTTACTGGATCAGCCTAAAAAAATATCTCAAGAAATAATGAAGTTGTCATTGGAATCTGGAACATTTCCTTTCATTTTAAATAAGGTTTAATTCTTCTTTGTAAAAGAACCTTCATTTCACAGCCATATATATATATTTTTATCCAATGCCTAACCTACGCTTTTTATCAGAGATAATTGAAAGTATTATAAATAGCTGCAAATTGATAACAACTTATTTAAACCCAGTTTCTGACAACACCATATTAAAAGTTGTACTGTTACAAACACATGCAGATCTGCTAAATGGAGCACATTTATGTTCTCTCATGCGAGTTCCATTCCACCTCAGCTGTATTAGTCATATGATCTGTTCATCAGTTTACAGCCTACCATTGCTCTGTCAAATACTCATTTTCTAAAATTGTATATCTACACATGGAATCAAGTTTGAGTCATATAGATCTCATCCATTTCTTTTTGTAAAAATTTGCATTGGGTTGCTTGTAACATTTTAAATCAATGGAGGTTAAAACTCTATGAAATAAGGAACAGCCTTTTGAGAAGCACACAGGATGAAGGCAATTATTTGAATAAGCTGCAAGTTGTCATTCGGTGACTTTCTGGATTTATCCAGGTCTCCCCATAAACCACCATGACCCCATATTTTATTTTCACTTTGCTTGTTTATTGACTTACATAAATTTATATGATAAAACTGAACACAGATGGGTTAACACGTTCTAAGCACAAGGAATCAAGTTGGTTGAAGTGTTACAGCAGTAAAGTACAGACTTTATGCTAGATGGTTATAGAGCCGGAAACTGGGAAGTGTTATGGATTGTGAGATTAGAAATAAAAGAATTTGTTAGTGGGTTCCTTCTGTAAAGAAAGGACACAATGGCACTTCCTTCAACTTTTTACCCATAGCAAGTCTGAATATAGACTTTTGTCAATCAACTTGATGGTGAACAGGTAATTTGGATTGATTTCAAGGATACTGTTGATAACAAAGCACTGTCAAAATAGAACTTGTCAGTTGGAAGCATCAGGTATAAAGGATCTTATTCCTAAGTATAAAACTAATGTGTCAGGTAGAAGGGGGGTGGAGTGGGCTGCATTAAGAATGTTAGCTTTTCAAATAGTGCAAGCAGTGTATTTTAGTTATATGTCTGAAAACCAGATTCCCTTTTTTTTTTTCATTTTATCAAATCCAACCCTCTATTTTTATAAAGTAAAAAAAAAAGAATCATCTTAAAAAAAAATTAAAAAAATCAGTATTTAAAAAGAATAACTAGATCACTGCTGACCTTCTGTTTGGAACCCAGCAAATGAAGCTGCAGAGCTGCAGCTCTCTTCATTCAGAGGTAGCTTTGCTGTCCCCTCAAAAAAGCAAGAAACAAGCAGAACAATAGCCCTGCTTCACATGTACACTATTAATCAACTGCAAGAAGCCTGTGTGTATTGGAAGGGGAGAGGGAAGAATATCAGACTAAAGTGCAGTCTCCTTCTGTGAAAAGGCATATGGCAGTTTGCGTTCAGAACACCAAGACACTAGGGGAAAACAAAACAAAACCAAAAAGCCTTTTTCTGCAGCAATATCACTCTGCAGTACTGCTAAAGTAGTCACTACTGCCTATAGGCAACAACACCTATTTGTGATATGCAAAATGCTTCACAAATTAATTGATTACACATGACAAAATGTAAACAACCCACTTTGCAGCTGTAGAAACTGAGGCTAAGAGAGGTTCTCTTACTATCAGGAACACAAGGAATCAATAACAGAATAACTAGAATTCAGATCTACAGATTTCTCAAGTATGGTCTGACTAGTCTTCTGGTAACCTGAGAATAAGGTTATCCTGATATAACTGTACCTACCATCGGTGTATGTCTGTTGGGCAAAACCTATGCTACCTTTCTTTAGACAAGCATAACTGTGTGTAGTCCGGATTGCTTCAGTAGTTTACGATAACAGTAGCATTATACTGACAATCATCTCAGATGACCTAATTCAGAAGAACTTAATTTGGAACAAGTATCTGCTCCCTTCTATTCTTCTTCTTATATTCTAAAATACTGACATTTTTGATGTGTTATCAGCGAGTCTCTCAAGGTGAAGCGATACTCATCTTAATACTCCACAAGCTACATATATGACCTGCCTGCAGACCCTAGAAAAGACAAGGACACTAGCAAGAAAGTCATTCTACTTTCTCTTTTGGATAATTACTCTTTGTTCCAGGAATTCCGCAGGTTTTCACCAGCGGAATTCTGCCCTACCTTACCAACCCCTCCAATATTCACACGAGAGCATGGAGTGCTATCAGCACTCTCCCCTTTTGACTAGAAAGCTATTCCTGTTGTCCATCAATATAATTTGGAAAGTTCACTATATTTGTGTATTTATCTTGTGATATTTCCTTATGGATCCTGCCATTAATGTATCTATCCACCATTAAACATGTTGCCTTTCTATTTATGGGGAGTGTTACCAGTACAACCACCAAACTGCTGCTTTAAACCCCAGTATAAAGAGACTACAATCTGCTTATTTTTTAACCCGCAAGGCCTACTGCTGTCCTGAAGAGCTTGCACATTATGCTCATCACGTTCACTATGGAATCCAGTCATACTGCAAGACTGGTCATTTATAGCTGTTACTTATCTGTTCTTTCAGCATACAATTGAATCAAGTTTAAGGATAACAACAGATGCAAGTAGCACATGTTTAAAAATTACTTTGGCTCATTGTGATTTAGAACAGCGTCTGAAAAAGAAACCATACAGAGGACTTCACATATTAGTGAATTAACTCAGTGGTTTAACAGTTATTTTCTACTACTTTATAATATATAGAAGCATATTGTCTTCAGGACAGCCTAGAAGAAAATGTAGATTCCCAGCTAGCTAGGATGAGTAATTATTCTCGAGACAAAAGTTGTCTTCACTGCTCCCCCACTGCTAAGACCACTATGGGAAAATGGAGGATTTTTTTGCAGAGTCAAAGATGGTTTTTCCTCAATTACTGTTGAAGAGAGACATGAGTTGAAAAAAAATACACACTCTAATTTTGCAATAATTTTTCTTACTTTTTTAGTTACACTATTCTCTGCACCTTTGTGTGCATTCATAGTATTTGCTTTTCTCTTTGAGAAGTCTTGTTACAGCAACTGTGAGGCTACAGTTGCCAATTGATTTATGACCTACTAATAAAATTGTTGAAGACATTTAGAACACTATTTCTTTTGACACAATTGTGTAGTGGGGTATTTATATTACAAATATGAAGATTATATTTGAAGCAATTGTCCTTAAAAGACAATGGCCTTGACTAGAACTAAAAACAAAAGGAAGAAATTTGCCAAATCTAGTAGATTGATACTTAAATGTAAAGAGCTGTTGAGCAGATTCCTAAAGTTAAAGTGTGCTCCATTTGGAGAGCAGTAGATAGCTTAGTATACTGTAGTTGAATATATTAATCACACAAGGGGTAAGAGACTGCGGATGATTTGGAACAAAGCTTCAATATTATTTGGCTAGATGTACTAACCTATTTTTCTTTAATGTTTCTAGTTGTTTCCTCAACTTTTTAAATGAAAAGGAGAAGAAAAAAAAAAAAGAGAGACTGTAGTGCATAAAGGCAGCAATAGTGAACCTGAGAGCCCCTTTCCCTCCTTTCAGAGCTGTATATATGATGTACGCTGTCCTACATAAACTTATTTTTAGTCAATACTCTCATTTCAAAAGCCGCTAAGATTTACAGATAAGTCCACTTGATAGTCCATTCCCATTTAAATATAGGCTACAAAAGGAATGGAAAAGCTGGAGAGGGTAAAGTTACTTGATGACAGTATGGGGATAGTTGTATTACTAAGTCAGTACCAGCACATCAGCTTCTAAGCATGACTTTGACTATTACATGCATGCTACTATGTCATATTACCACAAACATACAAAAGATTTACTGTGTGGAATACAGAATAATCAGAACGTATTTAATGCCTTTAAAAAATAGAAAGCCTCAGCATGCATTTGACCAAATCTCAGCTCTGTTCTTTATTTTGTCTTTTAATTAGAAGTTTTCTTTAGAGCATTATACCCTGAGAGCTCAAGTGATTTAATTTACACTGGAGCGTAACACATATGCAAAAGATATATTTACAGTGTACTGAGTGTACATTCAAAGTCTCATATAATTCTATCATTCCAAAATTTTCAACAACTTTAGACAATCTCTATAATCATTCCATCAGAAAATATATATATATATATAAAACCATATATATATATAAAAAAATTTCTTCTAGATATAGAATTTTAATCCTCTAATTGTACTGGCCTGAGCCTCGGGATGGGCAATTTTCTGCCCTGAATTAGATCTCTTTTGGACAGAGACTGCCATGGAGTCTGTGACCATGTGTGCACTACATTACTCTACATAACACAGATTATTTTACAGAGCTGTCATTTTTTGTTTGGTTGGTTTTGGGGGCATTTGTTTAAAAACGAACCAACAAAACTACTTAGAAAAATTCTCTGTGAAATGTTTAGATTAAGGGAACAACTTAAATGGGCAAAATTAACTTATAAGCCCTCTGGATTCCATCCTTCCCCCACTAAAAGCTTTTAAATATTTTCTGAAATGTAGTTAACTAATAATTCCATTCAATTTTTAGAACACAAAAGTATGAAATGGAAAATTTTTGATAAAGAGGTCTTTCATTCAATAAACAGTAGCAATAATCTATGACACGTACATTTGAGACATGCCACAAGCACAAACCACTACAACTACTGTTGACAGCAACATACATTAGGATGAGCAGGCACACACAGATAGGAGCCATGCTTGCTAAACACCTGAAATTACATTCAGTGATAAGAATGGTAGATATTAAACATAATTTTAAATTTGCTGCAAAAACTCTAAAAGAAAAAATTCTCTGGTTTCTTTGCTTCAATATACTGACAACTATGGAGTGATACTTAGGATTTCCACCTGCAGGTAAGAACCTCTGCTTTTGAGCTATCAACCTAAATGAATGACATAGATAAGATGAGAAAAACAAAACCCGTACAAGAACCTTCTTAGGTGCCAAAGAATTTCTATGTTTCAGAGCTTCTGTTTTACTGTAACAGTGTCACAAGGCAGACTCTAATATACTACTTCATTCTTTCTACATTTTCATAATATCAGAGTTAAAAGAAAATTTGGAATTTTCAGTTCTCCTTGATACCTTAATGAATAGGGTGATATTCTGAGCTATCAGTCTTCTCCTCCTTGATAATACTCTGGAATCTCAGTACTTCACCTGTGATTTCCTACATGTTTCCACACCAATACATAGTCATTATGATAACATAGTGCTGACATCACTGCAGGATCAAGCAAAGAGTATAGTGACAGAAAACCTTTACACAACTCTCTTCAGGTTGTGTAAATTCCACTGAAAAGAACTCACTTATCTTGCATCACGACTTCTTTCTATATGAAAGGTCTTTGAGATTACAGTTAACCATAACTTTTATCGTATCCTTTACAAAAGTAATTTATTATGAACAAAAGATGTTTTAACCTTAAATACTGCATTTCATTCTTAATGCTTTTATCTTCAACAGCATTCTCTCAACACTTTTCTCAGTATGTTGATATATATGGTAAGAATTAGCACTGATTTTTAGAACACTCAAATGTGTGACATAACTTTACATTTTCAATTGCCAAATCATAGTTGTGTATTACATTAAATAAAGGCATCTATTTTATATAATCATTGACACTTTGTTCAGGAAACAAGCATTGTATCACCTCTTGTGAAAAATAACTACAACTTTATGATCAGTTTATTTTCACATCAGAAAGCAACTAGATAATGTTACACCAATGATTGCTTTTAAGGCACAAGAATTCCTGTCAGCCAAGGGTTAACAACAGTATTAAGATGCTGGAACTGATATTAACCCTTTTTGTATCAACATGTTATAAGAAGATATCTTACTTAAAACTGGGCTGCATTCAAATTCGAAACACAATGGAATATTTTAAGAGATTTCAGGACTACTGAACAATCAGAGGAACATTATTTTTAATGTCTTAAATGGTTTTAATATTTTTATCACACATGCCCATTATAAGAACTACTAGTGTCCTTAGTTTAAGGACACATAGCTTTATGTTCCGTTTCACTTATTACATACAATCAGTAGTCTGTTGAAATAAAGTATTATTAATAAAGACAAAAAATTCAATAGGACCTAGGTTGGGGGTTAATGAATACAGTCAGATTTTATATCAGCATAATTCTTTCTCTTAAAGCAAAATGAGCCAATCTCATAGTAAAAAATTAGTTTCAGCTGTTACTTTGCCTCTGGAATTGCAAAAGGCAAAATTATTCATGTTATTTTCTTGAACCTAAAAGGATAGACAAAAGTATTAAATAGCTACGGGGTGGTTTTTTTAGGTTATGGATTGGTGGAGGTATATGAGAGAGGGTATTCTAACACACAGGTTTAGCTGTGGAACAGAATCAAGCATGTATTCTAAGCAAGCTGCCTCTTCAAAAGAAAGCTGCAGGGTGTTCATCTTGAAGATTAATCAAGAGCCAGAAATACATAAGCATCCGTAAAACTCAATTTATTACTAATCCTATCATGAACTAGGAAAAAAGTACTGGCAGATATAAGCAAAACATACTATATTTTCACCATATAATAAAATCTCTAAATTATTTATCTTTTTATACCAATTAAAATGTTCCAATTCATTATGAAATCAAACACTATACCGTCTTTATCATCTTATATTGTGAACTTAGCAACATTACAAAATAAACCCCCCACTTTTAAATGAAATGTTGATTCTTAAGTCCACAAGCCCAGACAGTTTCATCAACATTATAGCATTAGAAAGCAAATCAGTTACAAATCAATGCATTGCATTAGCTAGAACAGCAGGAGGTACATTCAGAATGAAAATAAGGAAGGGAAACAAAGGGAACAGAAAAATGTATGTAGCCTAGATACAAAAATACAAAGATAATACATACCTGGATTAAATTCTTCTTAAAAATAAAATAAAAATTACATACCACCATCTTTATATTATTTTCCATTTATGCAGAAATACTGTATACAACTCCATTACTATTTTGCCGTTCTTTCTTCAGCCTTAAAAACGGTACAATACAACATGAGGCTGCTTCTCAGCAATTCAACTCAAGTGCAATCAGGCATGCTGTTAGTCCGCAACGGTATCTGTTCTAAATTCCACCGTATTCCCTAGGCAGCATTAAATGGTTCTTTTTGATTCCCTCTCCCGTTTTTTTTCCCCCTCCTACAACTTGTGCTAACAGCTAAGAGTAATCACGGTGTTAGCTACTAATTCATTCTGCAGCTCAGCTTTATTTCTCCTCTGTAATAGCAGAACAGGAGTCAGTGTCCTACTCCTGCTTAAATACAACATCAACATGAGAAAACAGTAATCATCCTGGTGTTTTATGTGCTGGTAACTTCACCCGTTGCTGTGTTTTCCTGCCACCGCTTCTGAATGCAGTATTCGCTGCACTAGCCACAGCCCTCCTGCGTGGAAGGCAGCCCCTCTGCTTCACAGATAGAGTAAAATAGGCTTATTGAGAACCCTTGCTCACAGAAACAACACACGCAGTGCATCGTGAGAGCTAGCAGGTGCATCAGTGGCCACAAGGATAACAGCGTGAGATGGTATCTCTTGCTTGGTAGGGCCGTGTTTCACCTGACCTTTTATTTATCAGTCTGACACGACCCAGAGAAACAACTGTATAACTATTTCTTTCAACAGTGCTTTTATCAACAACTGATCATTTCTGGTAATGAATCTGCTAAATAGAGTCATAACTATTATAATTCCATGATTATTTAAGGACGCTTCAGATAATAAGAAACATATCACTCTGTTTTCCATGACAAGTATTTTGTACGTTCCCAATAAATACCTAGATAGTAGGACTCAGTCATTTGTTTACTGGATTCAAATAGCAAAATGGATTATTACTGTGCATGCAGTAAGTAAATTATCCTGTACAGACTACAATAGGGTTTTTTTTTCAAGTGTTAACTGATTTAACAGTGTGTGTAAGGCCACACTCAGCCTGACATATATTGACTATATATTTAAAACTCTGTCACATGAAGAACTGCAGAACTACATCCAGAATGATCCTATATAAAACCATTCTAAATACAAAGTATACACATAATCAAAGCGTAAAAGTATCACAAAACGTGTACATGTGTAAACCACAGGTATACTATTACCCGCTTTAATCTTGGGAGATCACAGCACTGCAATGCCATATAAAATACTAAGTATTCAGCCAGTAAATTATACGTTTCCTGTGCAAAAAGTCCAAAACTTTGGACTTTCTGGTAATAGCTGACACATTTGTAACAGATAAGCTTGCAATTCAGTTATTTAACTTCAAAAATATATTAAGGATGCCTTGAATAAAAGGCAGCACTTAAGCATTACTAGGAATTGTTAAATACTTTTATTTAAAGCTTACTGGTCATAGATTTCACTTTCTGCAGTCCTTGTATTATTGTTAGTACTGAGATCTTGGGATACAATGCTCAAGTACAATTTATAAATGGAACAGTTCTAGAATGAAATCTCTTACACACAATGGTAAAATTGATATTTTGGATTTTTTTAATGTCACTGTAAAAATAATAATGGACCATCATATTTTTTTCCTGCTGAAATGAAAACAACTGTAAATACTCCATTAATTAGATTTATAGTTAAGAACCAGATGAATAAATGCTTCATTATTCAAATCTTACTGTAGTTAATAGCCTGTGGCAATTACTTAATATTCTGTCTAAACTTTAAAAAAAATGATGCTTGAAATCTGCCACGTTGTATGCCAACAAAGAATACAATAAAACTTTTATGTAAGTGCACAACAGGAAGTGTTCCACTCATGTCAATACTCAGTGATATAGTCCTAATTACATAAGATGTAACAGTAATGCCTCTCAAAATCAACCGGACTGCTCATGTAAGGATTAAAAAAAATAATCATGCAGCCTAATCAAGTATGGCCACCCACAGTAGATACACACTTGCAACAGAAATAAATTAGGTTTTTATTGACATTAAACAAGTGGTCTGAGACTACAGACAATAAAAAACAGGTGATGAAGCTGGCCTTAAAGAACCACACCTTTAAGGGTTCACATTGATTGTACTTCACAAGTACAGTGTTAGAGAGATAACTACTACATATAGAAGGAACAGGAGAAATACAGACTATGTACAAAGATGTTGCAATTTGTTACACAACTCTAGCCAATCCCTGTATCTTAATGGAGAAAAACAACAGAAATCCACCAAAACCAGCCCCTCGCACAAAAAAAACCCCAAACCACATCCCAAACAAAACCCCCAAACCCCAATGAGCAGCTATAAGTTTTCATGAAGAGAACAGCTATTCTGTGTGCCTATTTCCAGGATTATGTGACCATGACTTCCAGAGATGATTCTCTGAATTCTTAGGAATAGAAGTCTGTCCAGTGAAAACATTAGAATATTTTCTATTGCTATTTTTCAGTAATAAAACCAGTGTTAAATAAAACATAACTAATAGGTATTATTAGACTATTTCTATTGTTTAACATTTATATTGAAATGATGGCAATTATAAACTGATGGAACAACTCAGAAGAAATTTATATTTCATAATGGATTGCAGCCTGAAAGTTGGAAAAGCTGTCACAGAATTAAGCTCTCTCTCCCAGCCCCGACACCTCCCCAGTCTGCGTAAGGGATGGATATTTCTTCCCTTTCATTAAAGAAAGGCAATAACTACATCAATTCTTAAGTCTAATGAATCAATTTAAAATAAATCTACTCAATCAGTTCTTAAATCACAATATTCTGTCCTAGTCAGAAACATCCAGACTGGGACGGGGGGGGCGGAAGTTGGAACGAGTAGATGGGAAGTTTCTCTGGCCAGTCTCTCCCTGAATTCACGCTAGTTGCTTTCAGCCGCAGAGCTGCGCCGCGCCGCTCCGCTCCGCTCCGCTCCCCCCGCGGCCCCGTCCCCTGGAGGCGGCGCGTACCGCGCCCGGGCCGCTCCCAGCGCGCCCCCTGCTGGCGGGCCGCCGGCCCCCGCCGGCTCCAGCCCAGGCAGCGCTACCGGGCGA